>NW_011967188.1:259548-303462 GCF_000949405.1 Vollenhovia emeryi
AAATTCTGACATCGTAGATCGTAAGCGGTTCGTCATCGGTTCTCGAGAACTCCCTGAAGATGAAATAGCAGAACTCGTTCAACTTATAATTGGATCTTTGCGATCAAACAAAGTACAAATCAGGCAGTATACAGCTGGCATCCGCATTAACAATGAGATGACAGATAGATATAGATTCGATTTGTCGGCGCTTAAAGAACTATTCACAACTTGAAACGATTCCCCCTTCCTCTTTTCTCGTTCCGCTTCTTGTGACCGCTCCATGGTCCCTTCCTTTTCGCCATCGTTGGCGCTGTTATACCCGTCGAAACTTTCCCTAAACTTTGTAAGCCTTTTGAATCGTCGAAATCTCGAAACTCGCCGTACTGTTTCTAACCTTTCGCCGGTGATCGTCGTCGTAGTTTTATCGAAATCCGCGAACGACGGAACTGCGAGAACCGCAGGAAAAGCAATGTTGAGACAGCTATCTCAGTGCGGTTTAATAGTCACCTTTTGCGCGAGGTGCCAACCTGGTATATTTTGCGCCTGAATAGTGCCATCGCGAGACCAAGTGGATTAAATCTCTGAAGTACTTTGAAAATTTTGTTAAACTCTATTCTCTTTGAGCACGCGCTTTATCGATTGTGCGCACACACATGTGTGTACAAGTATTCTAACTGTTGCATACGTATGTCTAAAAACGTCTCGATATAGAAACGATTTTTCCGTCAAATGTTCGTATCACTGATCGATAGAGAGAGAGAAATATATATATACAAAATGTCACTTTCTACATAAATTTCGTTAGCTCGTATAGATAGACGAGTTATATCAATAATGTAGCTGCAGCTTTATTCGCAAAAAAGACACTATAGGAAAGTATTGATTACCAGGTCGCAGAGTCTAGGTCGACTGCGATTTGCCAACAGTTTGGCGATCGGCCAAAGCCGTTTCCATAGACAAATGTCCATTCAGCCACGGGGATGTAAGCCTGTTTACCCTTTGCTTTCTTTGCTAAGCTCTACATCTTAAGACCGAAAATCGGTCACATATACATGCCATCTTTGTGTTCAGTATATTCAGGATTTCTACGGTTTTTAAAATCTCTTTGTAACGCACGAGAAGAGTTTGCCGTCCACTTTTTCTTCGCTCATAGCTTTAGGTGCCAACATTTCCCGAGCGGAACAATTCTCCACACCTAACTCCGTTGTAAAAACAGTATTGTGTATACTTCCGTTACGGCGCTATCATCTCAAACTGGAAATTTTTACGTTTTTTTTTACTCGCAAACAGAATACTTCTTTAAAATCCTCGCCTTCATCGTCGCATTCGTAATCTTCGTTCGAGAACCGAGAAACTGTCCATGAGAAAACGAACTTTTTAAATCGTAGCAGTTAAAAATACTCGCAAGTGCTACTCGGCGTTTTATTGTTCAAGTGTACTTCGTTCATGGTTATGATCAAGATAGCGTCCTAATCCAAAGACTAGCATGAGAGGTAGAGTCATGTAAAATCGCAAAAAAAATTTTTTAATAGGAATATACTTTTCAGAGAGAAAGAGAGAGAGGTTGCAAGGTGATATCGTTTCCAGTACTTCTATTCTAAATGTCTGAAAAGAACGATATTCATTCATGATGGTAAATAATAGTTAAACGTGAGAGGAAGAAAGAGAGGACTGAGAAACACGCTTCTTATGATTGTAAAGAAATTTATCGAGGATAGGATGGGGAGGGAATAATGGTGAGACACCAGGCAGGATGATCACAGGGTGCGGTCGCTGCGGTTGTGCAAAAGGAGTCAGCGAGGGGGTCGTGGTATACGGTCGACTTTATCGAAACCTCGGATTTATGACGCCGGCGGTGCAAGCGAGAGACATCGAGCAAGATTGAGCTTGGGCGAAGAAAGAGAAACTGCATCTCGTCGTGCCTTTGTTCTCGTTTCTGCTGTCAATACAGCCTGGCGTGTCACCCGTTATATCTTTTTTTAGCCTGGGTTAAGCGTATACATAGCCGCGAGTATATACAGAAGTGCGATGAAGAGAGAAACAGCGATCGAGTCTCTCGAACTCACTCCTTTTACGGTTTTATTCACTTTGTTATGCGTATGCGGGCTTTCGTGACGCGATACGCGTGCTTATTGCGACAATACCGCGTGGTATTGCTGCAGCCAGGAATGCTCGGTTGGATATACTTTTGCTTCATATATATATATATATATATATATATATATAATACAATCATCATGTTATATATATATATATATATATATATATATAACATGATGATTGTATTATATAGTGTGTTTTGCAAAGGTTCTTCGCATGTAGCATTCAATTTAGCCAATACAATCTCCGAGTCGTACAATCGTACATACGCGCATAGAACATGGAAAATGAATCATATAACGTTGGTAAAATTACTTTGGAAGAAAATGCCAGAGAGATAAGAAAAAACGATATGTCATTATTTTTATCGTTTTTCAAGAAGCCGTGCGAACATACCTCAAATTAAGATAAGCTAATACTTTAATTCACTCGCGTGTAAATCAAGATGCAGCCATGTTCGCGCAAGCACTTGAAACGGGAAATTATCTAAGCGCTGACGAAGATCTTCACTCCTTCATCAGGTTCTACAGAGCGACTCGAGAACTCATCGAGAACTGTATTGTACTGGGAATCTTGCATGGAATGAAAAGAGATAAATCGAACGTGAGCGAAATATCGAATTTCGTGATTCCTCGACTTTCATTACTCGCCACAGGCTATCCCCGTACATCGCGCGTGGAATAAGGGAAAATCGAAGAGAAAGGTCTCTCGTCGCGCCTTTGCGACCAACCGCATCTCTTTTCTGAACTCGTCGTCCGATAATTGGTGTCGTCGTCGTCGTCGTCGCCCTTTCCGAATTTCTCATGGGACGGTGTCGAGTCACATTTTCTCTCGCCAACTCGAGTCGCCCTGTTTGGCTATCTAAACAGATGAGCCATTTCCAACTACACTTTGTGTCAAATACCTTAAAATGAGCACTCCTTGTACCTTCAGCATATTTTTTCAACTATGATAATTTTTATTCTGTATCTCTTTCATTTAACTTTAATTGCCTATTCATTAACGAAATTTTTTAACTGATTTTTAATGTATTTCTCATAATAATTTAACAAATTGTTAATTCTTAATTACGCTATCTTACAGTCTTTCCCTCTTTTTATATAGAAAATTTTACATAAATAAATGATGGTCACGTCAGGTTTTATTCCGACTGACATCTGTCCTAACTTTGTCTTACAGATTTGGATTAACATGAGTAACTAGAAAAACCTTGTGGGTTAAAAATTCTCTGGCATACATATATTGAATAAAAGTGCCCATTAACACACCCCTGAAACGATAATCAGAGATGTACAACATAAAACGATGCTGTAACCAAAGGCGCAATTTCGCCAGGAAATGACAGTAATCGCGCAACTCATCTCACTCGCACTCGAAGGCTTTTTCCACTTTTCTCTCTACTTTATTTTCAACGGGCCAAAGATCGCGCGCGCGATTTATGTACACGTCCTTCGAGAGATGTACAAACGACGTCGTTTATTTAAACGCTCGGTAAGATTACGCGGCTCGTGTTCTCGAATCCTTTCTACGTTCCTCCGATCCGTCTTCGTCTGATTTCTACACGTTTTAGCAAGCCTCTCTTCGAGCCACTTCGTTTTTGCTCATGAGGTAACTCCGGCTCGTCTAGTTTCAATTTTAATGTTCGCGATCGAGGGAGAGGAGACCGTGGAGCGCTTTAAGATTTGATTTCAAACTCTTAAGATAGCTACTCGGCATCGGCTGGCAAACTTAAACTTTCCATTTGCTTTTACATTGAAGTTTAATGCGTCAGAGTCATTTTACTTTACGCCTGTATCTCGTGTTCTGACACAATTTAGTTTAGCGATTATATAAAGTAGCTGCTTGTCACTTTGCCTCAGGTAGATAATTCATGTCGCGAGTAATTCGTGGAATTTTTAATAAGATTAAAAACTCTGCGCGAAAGAGAACGCATTTTGTCCGATGCCATTGCAAATATTTATAAGAATGCACATTTTGTTTATCACAACGTTGTACGACAGTTATGCGAATATACATTGTATCGAGCGTAATAAAAGCTTGAAAATTATGAAACTTGTGCTTTTACAGGGAATATCAAAATTATTTATTTCATATAAATGTAGCGATTTAATTACTGAATTCGCATGCTTACTTTTGTGAATGTAATTATACACTTAACTATTATCTTATTATTTTGCGTTCTCATTGCAATCCTTTCGCTTTACCGATTTACTATTAACCACAAATATAAAATTATAAACAAAAAATAAAAATCGACCAATAAAAATTATTACAATATACTTCTATGTATTCCAACATCATACAATTTTAGTTTAAGGGTAGTGAGAGATATTCAGAAACTAGGTTGAACTTATTACTTTTTAGTGAAGACCACATGGTGGAATGAATGCCAAATCGAATCTGAAAATATCGCCATTAGTTGAAAACCTAAGTAAGAGCGAAAAAGATCTTAGGATATTTGTGTATTAACTTGAAAGCTTTTACGAAGCACGAAGAGTCTAAAACTTTCTTGAGTTTCTGCAGAAGGATCCGTGGAATTATAATACTTGTTAACATCAACCTTTCGCGTAGGAATTTCGTATAAGCTTGAAAAATCTATTTCAGACTAGTCTCATTCTCCGTACACGTCAATAAAAAACGATAATCAAATTTTCTAATTAGCTCCTTTACTGCCAAAGGATTCTTTCAATATCTTGAAATATTAAATTTTAACGAGGCAAAAGATTTAACGGTTCTACATTTTTACGATCTTAACGACCGATTTAAATTCACCCATATATCAAAGACAAGATATTATAAAATGTAGCTTCATACACCGCTATTAAATACAAATGAATATGTAATAGAAAGCATCAACTTTTTCAACGTTATAAAAGAAGCAACTTTTTACTTTCGGTCTTCAAGTGGAATTACTTGACTCTTCTGCGTGAAGCGAACGAAGGCGAAACTTCCTCTTTTATATCTAGCGCGATGCTGATGCTGCCTAAATAGCTCATCTCGAAACGATTTCCTTGATTAAGATCGAATGGCGGGCAATGCGCTACTTTACGGCGATCGGTTCTATTCGGCCGCAAACTTCCGTACTCAATTAAAAGTTATAAATGAGACTGCCCCTCGGTAAGCTCACTTCTTCGTTCGGAACAGCATGCACCGCTCCTGAGCCCGATCCGTGATCTAGCTAACCATGCGGGACACTAAAAGCAGGCTAACTCCGTTCGCGCGCATCTCCAAGTATTTTGTGTGATGTGAAACTCGAATAAATCCAAAATGCAATTAAATTGAAACTTTATCGAGAATACAAAATTCGACATTCGCAGGTCAAACTTAAATAAAAATTCGTCGAACAATTAGTGAGCCATTATTAACGCAAGTGTGCGTAAAAGTGTTCTATTACGAATTAAATTTCTAAACTGACTGGCGCATTTACCTCAATAATAACATACCCTTTTCAATCTTTTGACGAAATCAAATCTATCTTACTAAAAGTTGTTACGTTGTTCGAACAAATGTTGACGAGAACAAGAGAGAACTAATGGAATTTAAATATTGATGCGAATGTCTTTCTTTCAGTTTGTTCTTTTTAGAATGGAGTGAATAAATAGCGATCATGCCGGAAGGGAGACACGTATAATAAGATGATGTATTTGTTGCGCCATAAATATGTCATGATAAAGATTTATTGTTAGCTTAATCCTTTCAGACATTGGAAAACTTCGATTATAAAACTCTTTCTTACATATTAAACAAATATAAGCTAACAAATAATAAATAGAAGAGTTTCGAAAGTACAACGCAATTGACGGTAAGTTAATGTTATATCGAGCTTTAATAATTAATAGGGTACATCGGACTTTGCTTTCCACTCTACTTTGAGCCATCGTTAGTGATGCGATAACAGTTAAATCAAAATAATCTCATCTTCTCCGGTGAGAAATAAGTGAGTGCTTTAAGAGATTTGACGGTCTGAAAACAGTGTGATTTTCCGCGAGAAAATCCAAGTAAAATTTAACTAATAATCGCAAGTTTACAATAATTACAGTTTATAATGATTATAGATTGCTATGATTGTAGTTTGTAATATGATCAAAATAGAAATGATATTTCGAACTTAACCGACGGAGAACGTGAAATTATTTCGATTTAACTGTTAAAGCTGCATCATCGCTAATGATGGTTCAAAGCAGAGCCGAAACGATGTATAATTATGTATCCTATTAGTTATTAAAGATCGATGTAATGTTAACTTACGCACAGTAAACCGTTTGTATTCTCAAAATACAAAACCCTTTTTACTTGTTACTAGTTGATTTCATCATTGAGAGTCCATAAAAAATTCTATAAGTAAACAATCCTGAAACGGAGAGACTTACTACCATTTTAAACCATCGAAAATCGCATCTGAACCACCGAATGTATCATTCCGAACGTCACTAATAATTAATAAAGCTATTAACAGTTTAGTGGACGAAAAAGATGTTAGAAGCAGTTTAAAAAACGCGTGACTCTGTCGGCATACTTTGTAGATAAAATCAACGAGATGTGGTGTGTAGTGTAAAGATAAGCGAAATTAACCGGTAAAAATATATAAGCGGCCATACTGTAGGAGGCACAGCGCATATAGGGTATAGCAATGAACGCGGAACTCGTTCATTGCGGAACTTATTAACTCACGGGCAACGCGCGGCTGGGAAAAAGGCAGGGGGTTGGCCTAATGAAATATTAACGACTTGGACGATACGGGTTTCCGCGGAATTTAAGCGACATAATAAACGTTCCCTGCTTGCGTAACTATCTGCTCGCTATTACTTTTTACCCATGGCCCCATTCCGCTCTAGATTGCACTAAAAAGGGTTCTTGCACGTGGTGTTGTATTTTCCTCATCCCAAAGTAGTTGCTATGGCTTCTTCCTCGACTTTTTCAAAGCTCTAGCCAACCCCACTCTTCCTTTCTCTACGTGATAAAACTGGGCACCGTGATACGCTCCGTAAATTTACGCTAAACGGATTTTCACCGCCTCGACGCGATGTCATAGATATGTACGGCTAGCGTTCTGTAATCTTGAGAAGAAATTTAACGCTTAGGGACCGTTTATTCTCGCGATTAACACATTCTTATCTCAAGGATCTAGTGGCTAGCTGCGAGGCATATATTGCATTTTATCTTTTTCCTTCGCAAAACATCTACGAAGACATTTAAGCTCGTTATACACAATTCTGTTTCATGAGATAAGAACAGATAAGTGTGTAACACAGCAAAGTGGCCAGTTTCACATTCATAATTAATAATCTCTGTTGCTGCTTGCGGAGTAACGAGACAAGTATATTGCATCTCCTGATAATTAAACTGTACTACGCATTGTTAAGAAAAGCAATTTCATTGATACTATTGTACCGCGAACAAAGGCTAAACTATCGTGAAACCTTGGCTACGAACGGACAGTAATAAGGTCATTGTAATAAATCAAGTGAGCGACTTCCAAGCAAATGCCAAGCCGATCTCAGCAATGCTAGGCACATCGAATATAAATCTCGAAAGATTTATCCAGCGATTCCCTCAAACATCGCACAAAAAGGCACGGACGGCACGGCGTCGCCACGTCGAAAGATTCTACTTTCTATTATGTCCATTGGAGACAAGCCAGTTACATAAATAGCCAATTCTGAAGTATGTGCATATATGTGAAACATACATGTGATTAATAAATCGAATATTGTGCTGTATGCTTTCGTATTTCCAAAACTATAGTGTTATATAAAAATTACGGGAAGAGCTTCAATTCGTAACAAAAACTATTAAATGTATACAATATAAATGTAATATACACGTATAACTTTTCAATTATACCTGCAATATAACTTTTAGTTGAACATATGATATACACGAGAAAATATTTTTGGCTAAATTCCTTCCCGAACTCGTTGATAGATTCTAGTGCATACGGCCAAATTGTACAATGTTCGTAAAATTTTATCTACGTTATAGAAACCTATTCTGTATGAATTTTTTATCGGCGAGCACCTTTTTCCAATAAGCATGAGCAAATTAAAAAAGATGATTCAATTTATTTAAACGACTTTCGTAAAACTTCGAAAAATCGTGAAAAATCTAACTGGAATAGATTTACATAGGATGATCTAGCTAGATATGCTTCGTTAAATCATGTTCAAATACCTTGCTGATATCAATTACATTCTTTATCAAATAAGTTATAAAACCAAAAATTTTATCCGATCAAAGAATAACTTTTATCTGATTAAAAGACCGACATATAATGTCATTAATCGAATAAATCTCAATTGGTTATGCGTCATATGAACATGGCACAAATCAGATATTAATGAATCGTCAACTGTTCGGTTGATGAATCGGAAACTGTAACACTTAATATTTTTATATTCTGTGTGGCTTCATGTATAATTATTAATATTCTGAAAACTTTTTCAATATTATATTGTCGATATGTTATATTTTCACGCGTGCACGGGTCACTTATTGCACAATGAGATGGCATAAAAGTAATCCGACAAAAATCCGATGAAAACCATGTCGGAGTGAAACCTTTTATCGGCATAATCTATGTCAATCAAAAAATATGATAACCTAACGTCACGTCAATAGAAAATAGTATGTATTTTCTTTCGGAACACCAAACAGTTAATGTATTCTCCATGTTTACTACAAAATCGATACATTTTTCCGTATTATATACCACGTTATTTAGTAATAAATTAATACAAAAGCATTAATTACATATTACGTGCGTATAAATTTTTCGCGAATTGATAAAGCAATTTATTCCGGTAAAACTTGCATAACCATTTGAAACAAACATCAATTATTTAGATAAAAAGTATATAACAATAATTTTCCAAATTCTATCATTTAGTCGTCATCTTTTATGTCTATAAATATCTTGTTATGCCTGCTTGCGTACATTTTATGTATATTTGTTATAGCGTATCTTTGTAAAAAAATATTCAAAGTAAATCTTATTTATTCATCGCGTACATTATACTATTCTACGTAATATTAAATTTAATACGTCCCATACGCCGTATACCTTCATCTACGGATTTCATACGCGATGTGTCCACCGTTGCTGCGAAAGCTTTTACGCGACTTTATATAGCTATGAATCCCGTAGTCAAAAAATTTTTCACCGACATTCTATTTCACTCGACGTATAATAAATTGATGCTACATCCGAAAATGGGGAAACAGCGGAATCACGGCCGTGCCGTAATTCACAGGTAACCCCCCCCCCCCCCCCCCCCGTAACGCACCGACGTGAGCTCGAGCGCGTTTTACAATTACACTCACGATGACCTCTCGCATCCTCGTTGCCGCTCCCTATACCGTACACTGCCATCGACACCTCGATCCGCCGCCCTCTCATCTAAAATCGAAGAGAATTAATGGAAATGACGCGACCCATAAATTTCGTGCGACAACCGCTTATTAACGCGCGATACGCCAGCGAATATGCCGTATAAGATAATGCGCCTCTCGTATCGGAATTAATCAGATTTAATACCTTTATACCCTTACGCTCTTTATATCTTTAATCAGATTTGAATCCCCTTTAAAATTACGAAAAATGTATAAAAATTATGAACAATTTTATTGTAAAAGGTTTTCGTCGCGCACGCTCGACGGAACATAAAAAAAAATAATTTATTTCCCAGGATTCTCAGGAAGTAGAGAATGGAAAATTCAACTGCATCCAAAATCGGAACGTCTGTTCATGCCATTCGTCATAATCATAAAGACCCGAAAATATTGCACCAGTGATACCATGAAACCAGTGCAAATTCGTAGGTCAAAATATCACCTATGACGAGACAGAGCTCTTTATCACGACGTCTAATCTAAAACAGGTAATAATAGATCGACGAAAGCGATCTGTGTACGAGCACAGCTACACGATCCTTCTTCTCGGAGTGCCGTAGATCTCTCTATTCAATTTATCGGCACCTTCAATCGAGTTCGAGGCATCTGCTTCGTAGACGACGTCGATGACTCTTCGATACCTCTCTTCCTCTCTCGAGCGAATCGACCGACACACCAGACGGCACTTCGACCCCTCCGCTTCTTCACTACCTGCACGGTCATCGATACTCCATTAAACTTCGGGCAGACGTCTTTTCCAAGGATTTGCGCACCATTGGCT
The DNA here is from genome assembly GCF_000949405.1 of Vollenhovia emeryi. NCBI lineage: Eukaryota > Metazoa > Arthropoda > Insecta > Hymenoptera > Formicidae > Vollenhovia > Vollenhovia emeryi. The sequence continues at coordinate 269,801 of NW_011967188.1, forward strand.
GCTCGCGCCATCGCACGTACATATATGACCAACAAAGAAAAACGCTTTGTGGTGAGTGAAACGACTTCTTGTACGGCAGTTTCGTACACTCTCGACAAAGGGACAACGATTTGACCTAGGCAACGAGTAGAGCAGTTGGAGTTTACCTCGCAAACAAGGAGTACAACAACATGATGGTAATCATCTATCGATGTAGATCGCCAATTAAACACACAGGATTAAGCGGGGTTATTTGATTCAATTAACGAAAAAATCAGATACGACATTTTCAAGACAGACAGGGGCTTTTCAAGATAGGGAGAGCTTACGCTCTTTTTGGATTTTTTCCTCGAAAACTTTATATCTAAATTTTCCTTTATCTGACAATGAGTCAAAAATAGCCCCGTCTTACCTTACTCATTTCTTTGAAAAAAGGACACGAAGGTTACAATGATAGCCGTAGGACATGCATGATTTACGGGATTCCAAGTCGTGATCGAGCTAGCCTTTAAGTTCCTTTTGGTTCGTCAGAAAGTCGCTTACGCGAAAATGTTCCCGTGCGATGCCGCGGCAAAATGAAATTACCGAGCACACCAGAACGACTAGGACGCCAATTAGCATGGCATTAATTGAGTCGAGCGTCGCCGTTACCATCGAATGACATATACATACATACGCGGGATCGTACGTACAGAGAGGACGGTCTGCATAATAAATTTTCGCAATGACGACCTCTCGGCCGCAAGAACGACGCTGACAATTCCATTATCGCGATTACCGTCTCGACGAGGTATCTGTAATACTCACGGGCATACGTTTTCGCGCTCACGCGTATACAGGATGTTAATTACACCGGGAAATTGTTAAAAAAGAAAAAGAGAAATCTGCACGCTTGAAGTTATCAATCATTTTTCCGAAAGCAGATTACAGACACTTTCATGAAGGGAGTAAAATTATATCAGGATATAAATTAGTTTATTGTCTATTAAACGTAGAAAAAATTACGAGCATAGATTATATGCGACTGACGAATAACGATAAATATTCGTGCATAATAGAATATAGTTTACAACATACTTGTGCCGCATAAAGGACCAATTTGCGTTGAGAAATGATCGAGCCATTATCAAAAGAAGCATAACTCGTAACTATATAAATTACTCTTTTTCATTATGCATATTTCTTGCGAAGTTGACCGCGCCACAGTTTGCCCCAGTTGTTGGTATCTACGCAAGATTACGTTCACTCAAACGTAATCGGAAAAGCCGAGATCTGGCGAGCCGCCAAATCGTTTAGACGTTACCTTCTTCCACCGCGGCAATATTTCAACTTCTAGAATACTTACTGAAGAGCGCGGAGGAAGATAGAAAAATACAGACCGGAAGAGCGAATAGTATCGTAGGCTGAGATTCTCCGTTCCTAGCCTGGTGAAGTTATATTTTCAACTTCTCAGGACATTTGTAAAAGTCGATGGGATGGTTTGCAATGAAAAAGAAAAAGAGCGGTACGGAAGAACGAAGAAGAAGCAGGCACTATGCCATTAAACTTTCGCAAGAGTTCTTATTTTGTTCGCTAATACAGCTTTATTTATCGTATTGTATTGCGCGATGTATTGTCCGACGAAAATTTTTTTGTCACGCACATGTACAAATTGAACATTTATAAATTTATATACTTTATACATACAATGCTATATTGTATATAGAAAAATGTAATAAATTACTTCAATGTAATTACTGTAAAGCTTATAGAGTTTTATAAAGTTCATAAAGTTTAACATTGATATTTATGAACGATTCTAATAAACTTCTAATTTACTAAAAAATATATAATTAAATTACATGGAAAAATAATCAATATCAAAATTTTACATTTGAAGATTAAATGTTGAATTCAACGTTTGAAGAAGAATTTGGATTACTAATCCAGAGAACATTGTATAGGAAATCCTATCTGAGAAAGATTTTATCTAAATTGCAGGATTAAACTCATTTAAAAAAGTAGGATTAGAATTTAGATTACAATTTTAAATAAGATAATGCAGAGTCTTATAGCGTTTTCGATTTTCTGACTCGGAGTCGGGTCGAGTCAGCAAATCGAAAACGCTATTAGAAAGAAATAACAATTGAATCTCTAAGAACAAAAAAAACATGTGACGTTTTGGTTACAATTAAGTTAACAATAAATCCTTGCTCAATATAGAGGTTTTAAATAACACAAAGAGTGTTTGTTTAAAGAGATGTTTTTTTAAGTTACTTTAAAAGGCTGCCTTTTCTTAAAGAGCACAAAACCTACTGAAAAATTCATATTGTATGTATAATAGTTACTTGTTTTTCTCAAATACATATATAATTTTGTCACATGTACCCTTTTTGTTCTCTTCAATCTATAATTGTACTTAAAAACATTTACGGTTTAAAAAAGTTGCGGGATTATAGCTAATCCTAGCACAAATGAAAATCCTGTGAATCACGTTTTTACTTATCATTTGATAAATTGATACCCCCAGATTCCTCTAATTACTTTTTCTACTGTGTTAATATTCGATTTAATTTTTAACAGGTCCGATTAATTAATGCAATTTTATCTTTAATAAATCACAAGAATATTAAATTTAAGCGGAATATTAAGAATTGTAAGTTTAAGAATTAAATTCAAATAATCAATCACAATTATAATGTCTATTAATAAGAATTTCTATATACGTTTTGTTATTTTTATGTAACACTGAAGAAGAATAAACAATAATTATTTATTGCTAAGAGCAAATGAAACAAAATCTTTTTATTCCACGAGGCGCACGAAGTTATCCAATTACGAGTAAAATCACGAAGAACACAGACGCATTTGATCGACAAAGCATAGGAACACTTGTGCTTTTCAAACTACACGCGGGTCTTAACTGCACGTTTATGTCAGACTTTAACAATGTACACAAAGTAGATTCCACGTGATAGAAGATACCTATCAGAAATTCATTCAGTCAGCCGTAAGTTACTTTAACTTGTACGATGGCGGATACAGAATTTTGCCTATCGATCTAAATGTTCTCCAAAGTTCGCTACGTGATTTCAACTTGTAATTACCCCTGACGTCCCAACCCAATTGGCGCAAACCGCATAATCCCCATTTCATACGTCGTTGTAATCGGCCAAATTCCAGCTAGCCGATTACGTTTAAGCGCTATCCGAGAATAATTTCACGGTTTACGCATACATCAATGATACGTGAGCGATTTTGTAGACTTTAATGTACACATGATTCGTTGAACATACGTATGTACATCACAAAAAAGTGAAATGGCAGTTTTATATTTAAAGGGACCGCTAATGCTATCATTATATTTAATTTACGATCAAATGAAATGTATTATAACGTATAAATGTGTTATATTATGTAAGTCATGTGTACAATTTGTACTATTCGACACTGACCTATTCATTTGAAGCCTCAATTGCTACAGTCGTATTTCTGCCCACTTGCATTTACCGAGACTTGTCCATCGACTCATCCATGTCCATCCCTGTTCTCCTCTCCGAATTGAATGCATGATTTTAACTCCCTAACTGCCACGGATGTCACACAAATGCACTGCGGTCCAGTCGCTACCCAGATACTCACTGTAATTTTCGCTTTACGTACGGTGCCATAATCAGTGAATTTGAAAGGGCGTCCGCAGTATACCGTTATGTACATATCTTGACCATACATACATGCATTGATAGATAGGCTATTACTGATGTTAGTAACTAGTGTGTGTATAGACATGAATTGCCCATTTCTGTGATTACAGATTGACCGCGGTTAGAACGGGCGGTTTCTCAGCTGTCAATTCGGAATGGCACAGTCGAACTACTCGAAACTTTAATACGTTTAAACCGATTAACAGCACTTAAGGATTTATGTTCTGAATTAGCTTGTGCAAATGAGTTACATTACAGCTTTAATTGCAAGTTGAATTCTTACAATTATGGTCTTGTTAGAGAGAGAAAGGGGGTGGAGGGAGAAAGAGAGAGAGAGAGAGAGAGAAAAAGAAAGAAAGAGAAGAGAGGGAGAGTTTAATACTTTTTTAGATTATATTTAGATTAAAAAATGAATATAACTCATAGCTCAAAATAAAAATCGTTTGCTAATATAATTAGTAATATGACATCAATGAAAATCTATTGAAAAATATTAATTTTCAAAACTTTTGGACCTTTCAATACGTATAATATAAACTTATATATGCATAATGTAATTGAAGAATAACGTAATTTCAAATAAGAAATAAATTTATAAAGGCTGATATATGTATAGTAGTAAGTAGACACAATGCACGCGCCGTCGCGTAGGAAATCTCTTTTGGCAAATTCGCGAAAATATCGTTCGCGTTCATCCATGCATGTATCACCATTCGCGCCCAGAAATTTCAATTCGTAACTTTCCTCAACCAAGCATGTACGCAAGTTTCAGCGAAATACTGTGCGTCGAAGAGAGACGGGGAATTCAGGTCAAAATGCCGAATCTGAGAGTGCTATGTCAAGGGGAACCCTTGGGTTGGAATGGCAATATACGCTTGGTCTAATCATTCGAAATTACCGGCTCTTGAATCTTGATATTAGGCACATGTGTGCCTTCAATCAAAGCAGCAGCTCGAGTTGGGCACAACCTGTGCTTTCTGTTCCCGGTTTCAATTCCCAAGGGCTGTATTGCCCTCTGAACTCAGGACTACCCCATTGCTCATATGAGTATTTGTCATTACAGCTTTAGGGATGTTAGTCAATCCCTTAGAAACAATGAACGAATATTGTATTTGCCCATTAACCGTTATATAAATTTTCTTTCTTGATATAAGCAGAAAAATGTAATTTGAAAAAATTATGCAAGAAGAATTTGTACATATTTTTTCATAAAAAACCAAAAGAGATATGAAAAGCGGGATATCTAAAGAGATACTATATGCCTATACAAGATACATATTACAGAATTTAATGTTGAATGTATTTTTACACCACGTGCGTTTGCATTATTTTATCGCGCTGCACTGGCATGTTGAAAAAGACCTTTGAGAGGAATTAAAGCTGAAATACGAGCAGCAGGAGAAGTAATAAAGATAGCTCATGGCTAAAGTCACTCCCGTCGCACATTCGGTAGCGTATATCGACCGATAAAGGTACTGAGGTATACTGAGGTTTGGTTGCGAATAATGAGAATGCAATTTTGATAGAAGTTTCAGCAATAATTAAGTCTCACACCATTACAGAAACTATCATCACTAATGTGCCATGAAATACCGCTTCCTCTGATACATTCGCTTTACGAATATCCGGATTGTTCGTGCATTCAAAGCAGGTTTACTTGCGATAGTGTCGTACATGCGATCAAAAGATATGCAGAATGAGCAGCTTCACTCGTATTTTCATTCAGTTAAAACGTAATTTTGTCAAATCTTCGAAAGCAAGATCGACGATTACCGATGTATGTACAAAAGTATTATACATCATTAATCGTCCAAAATATATCGCCTAGTTTTCGGTTGGACTTTCATTGCTATTGCGGACAAGCGGAAACATAATGTCACGTCGCTCTAGTAACAGGAAACTTTGTTTCCGGTCTCGAAACTCTATATATAAAGAATATAAGGCGAATTCCACATTCCCACTCGTCCTTCGTCTTCGGGACGATTTTTCTACTTTGGCTAGTTTCCAGGGCACCCACTGTTCCAAGACTTACGCAAAATTCAAAGTTTTTGCACGTCGTTACAACATATTAGATAACTAAAGACAAAATTAACGAAAACATTTCCCATTCTTGAGATTAAATTAAGTTCTCATATGCTATTTTGTTATAGTACGTTTCGTAACAACGGTTCTGTATACATAATAACAAATTTGCGCTTGAAAATTAATGATTTATATCATAATTAAACTGCATGTCTCTTAAAATTAAAAATATAAAAAATTATAGCAACGAATGTCAAAGCGATAAATACATAGCAACATCTTCTTAGTGCCAACAAGTCCCGAGAAATGCAAACCAGATTGAGTAATCAGGGTCTATTAAGATCGCCGCTTCTAGGCAACGTCTATATAGAATGTTTTGCTCATAAACACGCCTATGTACATATATTTGCATGTAAAGCAGGATGCGCAGAAGCCACGATTGTGCCGCAGCCGTACTTTGTCCCGCGCGAAGCAATACATCGCTTCGTCCCTCGTTATCCAAGGTACAGGCTCGTAGTTAGAAAAGTACGTCATGGAAGTTAAAAGCAGTGCCTGCAAGGTGTGCCGGGTAGGAAAAAGTGGACGATAAGTACACGCGGCAACGTGGAAGGAACGGAAGAGCGGAGGAGGAAGCCGACAAAGTTAAAAGTTGACCGTGCTAACCTACCCATGACGTTCTCGAGACTATCTTCCCGTGTCTCGGCGTTCACAATGGCGAATATTTCTCTAAGTAATTGATGTTTATATTCCGTTCTTTTCGGCGCTCTACAATCTTCTATGCGAAAAATAATAGGGTGTTTCGGATTTTTTTCCCTTTCTTTTTCTTTCTCTCATCCGTGCCGATCTCCTCCGAGTCTTAGTTCGTTTCAACGTTACAACGAGTCCCGCCTTCAATCTTCTAGCTACTCCCTTCGGACAATCAAATAAAGCTCAGGAGATAAAAGGAAGGATAAGTGGACGGTGAAGAAACTCCACCTTCGGTGAAAAGATCCTTTGAAACACCTCTACGTCAACGCCGTTTGTCCACGGGAAAAAGATGCTCTCTCTTGGGAGTGCCGTCACGACGGAAAAAACGGGTCGCGAATCTACGCTGTTGCGATCCACAAAACGCTTTATGGCCTCGGTACAACAACGGATATCCCCCATGGTGCCATTCGCATCCCCATTGCGCCATCATTCGCGGTTAGATCGTACGAAAAAAATGCGCGAGCTAATTAGAGAAAGTCGCTGCAATTGCTAGTTGCTAGTAAACGACACACAACGGATCATCTTTTATTTTCGATCATATAAGATAGCATAGTTATTTTTGGACAGGGGAAGTGAGTCTGTTGAAAAATGTTAAAAGAAATATCGAGCGTGCTTCAAGATCAGGCTCTAGCGATTTTACGTTTATGTTACGATAAGTGCTACTGGAAGTGAAATTTTCGTAAAGAAAATATTATATCAGAATACTCGAGGATCAAATTTCAACAGTTTTATATGTAAAATTTATTCGCTTATTTTAGATCGAAGTCCAAGATATACAGATATACAGCTCCATCTAAAATAAACAGATAAATACGTTATGACGTTCCTACGAATATCTTTGTAAAAATACTTGGATCATATATTTGCTGCCTTGGCTATGGTACAATATGTTATATTGTACTTTTGAATGGTGTATTTTAAAAAACTCCCTTTTCAAACTGTTGAGTTGTATAAACATTTTTTACACGTTCGAATACATTATTTTTCTCGTTTGAGTTCGAAGTAGAAGATTGCCTGGCGCCATGACGTCGCGCCAGAAAGAACTGCACCGCACGTTTCGAATGAATTAAATTCGAATTCAACGGTGTTTCTAGCCGTTTATGCAAAAATACTAATTGTAACTATTTTTCCTTAATGAGAACAAATGATGGAAATGACAATTTAAAAAGGCGTCAAAATTACTCAACGTACGATCTTATTAAATTAATGCAATTATCTCCATATGTTTCTGTGCTAGCAATGCGCCAATTCGCGCACTAATTACATGCATGTTGTTACAATATAATTGTATTATTGCGCACAGCGTTAAATTAGCAGCCCAAGTTAGCTTTGAATTATATCTGTGAGAGATAGTTGCTTTAAATATTTTTAAAAAAAATCACTGAAAGATCATAATACTGTAATCTGAATTGAAATATCGCTTCGCGATTTTAAAAAATTCATACGCGACAACAAAGGCAACTAAAATTCTGTGGTCATACATCATAAGGGATGGAAAAACACGTCCGTAATTACTGGCGAGACCGAGGGGCGATAGGGTTGAGGTTCTCGTATACCGGCGCTTTCTGCATCGAGATTGGCCGCGTTAGATGCACGTGAGTGTGTGTCAAACGTCGAGCGCCGATTGTATCTCTTTATGTAGTACGTTACATTAGGAGGCAACGTGGATATGCCGTGCGGTGAACCCCCCCATCGAATGCTTCCTGCCATTCTCTGCCAGCGCGATGACCGTTGTTTCGCAGAGCTTGCTGTTAAATCCGCCCATGTTTCGAAATGTAAATCAATGTTCGTCAGCGTAACTAATATACCGCGCTACCGCGTGATGACGCAGACACTTTCTGATTGAATTCAGCGCGATTGAAACTATCGTATGCCTAAACAGCGCACCTTTGGATCGCAATTATAACCATTTTCGAGCACATTGTGATGTACTGCAAAGTGTGGATAAAGTAATAAAAATGATAAAATAATAAATGTCTTTCTATTGCTGCATATTTAATACTCGAATGTTATCTAAGTTTCTCGAAGGCACGGATTTATAAAAGAAATCCCAAAAACCGTATATGATATTGAGAATACTAGAGTCTGTAAGATCATTAAGTAACCCACAGCAGCCCCGCATTTCCCTTCCAACTGGATACATTCCAAATAAGGCTACACGCTTCATTTATTTCGTCTAAATCGACTAAATCAAATTGTCCGCATGCATTCTATGACGCATATCTATGTTAAACGTACGTCCGAATTATGTTAAATCAGCATTCGTGTACTCTACATATCCCGTCGAGTCAGGAAGTAAGCAGGAATTAATTCTCCAGCGTATATTGTCGCTTCTCTATTTGCGGGTGGAGCGAGTGGAAAAGCGTGAACGCGTAAAACAGAGGAATTCGAGCGGCGATTAAACCAAAAGCACGCTTGCAGATAAATTTTCTCCTCCTGCCTGCAGGCATTAAAGGGTAAATTAAGTTAAACTCTGAGGATTTAATTGGTTGCGCGCGTGCAGAGTACTTTTATACGATGGAATAGCCTCGCGTATGGCCATTCGTGAATTCTGGGTACATCGCCGGGCTGGACAAACGGGCACAGGAGACGTTGTCGTAAAGTTAAAACGATACGGTAGCCTGGCGTATGCAGTTAGCCGAAAAATTAGATTTACTCACGCTGGCAAAAAATGTCCGGAAATTATCGGTTCATTGCAAAACGGCGCTTTTAAAGACAACTCGGCAGTTTTACGTTTGTCGGTTGACTCGGGCCGTATTTTTACGAACTTAATTCTGGCCGGTGTCGCACGTTATTTCTTACCAAATAAATGTATTTTTCTTTGTATCGGTAAATGAACGGCGATCGTTTCTTTTTTATGAGATTATTGACACGTTTTAATAGAAATCCTTCTGCTTGATTTTTTTCATTAATTTGAAATTTATATTTAATAATCTGGCTTTACTGCATTAATACGATATTAAACTATACATTACCGTGATGTTAATGATATATGATCTTAATTTACAACTTGATTCACGGTTGTAAAATTATAGGAAATCGGGCTGGTACTTTTTCATTTCATGCTACAGTTCGCCTAGACTCGTTAATTATAATATTAATACTTTTAACAACATCACAACGCCCCTCGTGTATCGCCTACTCTCACGAGCGTCATAGGTCTCGTGACGTCTTAAACATAATTGTGTTACGACGCTAGTACCGATTGCACCTCTTTCGCAGCAGAGCCACAAATGGCTTACATAAACTACAGCGCACGGTATGCGTTCCTTTGTAAGAGAACTCCGGATAATTATATCCCTGTCCCGCGACTACACTTTGCTGTATAGATAAATACCTGGGCGAGTACAGGTGGGAATATCTTCATAGTCGCATTGTGTATCGCGATACAACGGCATGCTGGTAACGCTCTCTCTGTACAGCGGATAAGTTTACTCGCGACGTGAGTATAGGCGGATGACTTTCGGCAGATAGCTTAACACGACTAGCCACTTTCAACTTGGTAATGCGGTGACGGAAAGCACCCTTGCAAAACGCTTTCGTACAAGTAACTGCCGAGCTTCCTAATTTGAACTAAGATGTCGATCGATTTCATCAGAGTTTAATTATAGACGTAATTAAGGATACGCGCGATTTTAAATTAATCAAATTAACGCGCTGATAGTTGAATTCGATAACTCCGATCGAGTAACACACATATTTAGTTGGCTGTAAATGTTGATCGATATGCCGACTGCCCTGAAAATTCCTATCGGAAACCTCTGGTTTTATGATGATGCCCCGAGAACTTTACATCCCAACGAGACTTTACATCTGCGAAATTTTATAATCATTCGCATTTGTTGCCGCAAATATGAAACCAGTGTTACTCACCGCAAACGACTTTTTTTTATCATCGAATTTGCCTAATGTCGTCACGAGGCTTTAGAAATCAGAATTTAGACACGAGTACACATTTTTAGCGAAATAAAGGAAACGCCCTCGATTGATATGGGAAATAAAACTATTACAAGATAGCACGTCTCGGATTTCATGACGCTGTTACGCGAGAGCTGTAGCTAATCCTCAGATTGAAGTACGAGGGTAATTGATAACACGAAAGAAAGACGCGTCAGGCGATCGATATTCTGATACGACAGAAAATTAATGTAGCGCAAAATCGAAAAGCACCTTAAGCTAAATCGCGTTGTTGCCATTTTATGGACTGCCGCGAAACTCACAATTAATTGCTAAAGTCAAAAGGGAACGTCCGGCGCCGTTTCAGACATTACTTCAGTGAAAGGCGGTGTTCTGCTCTCATCCATTCTTTCCTTTTTCTATCGCGAAACACATTCTCTCCACCTTCGTCGTCTATTCGTTCAACGAGCTGCGATTACCCGAGTGATTACCTCAATCTTTCTTTAATGAAATGCTACGTACGGCTAAGAGACTTCGAACAAAATTCACCAATTACGAATGTCGAGTTTGGAATAAAAAGACTCGTCAGCTGGCGGACTTTTGGCTCTCACGTTACACGCTCTTTCATGGAATCTTATGGACACATTCTTCCAAGTTTTAATTAAATCAAAGTTTCCGCAGGAGACCAAGCACGCGACTCTTTCGTTACAACGTATGTCTCTTCTCTCTCTCTCTCTCTCTCTCTCTCTCTCTCTCGCTTTCCGGTATATGTACGCGAACTTTACGAGATACTAAGCTCTTGTATTTATATTGACTTGGCAATGGCAAGGGATTCTTTTTCATTTCAAAATTTTCAACTTGATTTAAAACTTTAAAGAAGAATAAATTCAATATTACAATTAATATTGTAATTAATATTATACCGATCCAATATCGCAACATTGTACAATATTCATTAATTTAACGATATCTCACTTTTCCATTTTTATTACGACGCCATTAAAATATTAGAGTATTTGGTTTTTTAGAAGAGAATATTTGTGGAATGTGCTAACAATATAATAATTAGGCATGGCCATCATCAAGGAACCGTATCATCGAGGGCATCGAAATTGAAATTCCCCGACGACTGCCATCTTAAACGTTTGATTCGTGATGGTATTTCAATAAACTCGCGTTCGATGCGGGAGTGACTTGGCGCGAACAACACGTTCCATCGATGAATATCGACGTCAGAATACACACAGGTGATTTATCCCATACATACACATAGGTATATGTATAAAATATCAATAATATCGGAATATTTTTGTCATTACAAGCACAGCGTTCAACATTGTGAGAAAAATTGACAAAATCTCGAAAACTGCTTAAGAAAAGTTACAACACTCTAGAGTCCAAAAAAAAGTCGATTTTCTGTGATTTTTTCAGAAATATAATAAACGTAAATGAAAATCTTTATTCCTATTTATTCTCTATACATTGAAGTATACAAAAATTATTTTATTAATTTTTCCTCAACAAAATGGCAGCGCCAGAGCCTTGGATCCAAAGTGCAGAAGTCGCCCCATGGACGGAAACGAAACTCCCTCACCCAAAAACCAAAGATTTTTGAAAAATATATAACATTTTCTTTCGAACTACGTATGGATTTTGCGATAAGTTGAAAACTGTTGTTTTTATAAACAACTTTGTGCGAATTTTTGTAGCGAAAAGTGCAACTTTCTTTTCCAAAGCGCACCATTTTTACGGTACTTCGCAAAATCCGTACGTAGTTCGAAAGAAAATGTTATATATTTTTCAAAAACCTTTGGTTTTTAGGTGAGGGAACTTCGTTTCCGCCCGTGGGGAAACTTCCGCAAAGAGGCGCTTTGGATCCATGGCTCTGGCGCCGCCATTTTGTTGAGAAAAAATTTATAAAAAATTCTTTTTACACTTTAATGTATAGAGAATAATAAGGATTAAACATTTTTATTTATGTTTATTATATTCCTGACAAAAATCACCGAAAATTGGCTTTTTGGGGAGGGGGGGGGGGCTCTAGAGTGTTGTAACCCCTTAAGTATTACGAAATGACGAAAATATGGACGGCATGCACCTCCGCGTTACCAAAAAAACACGAGCCGTACACACGTGCATATCTTTAGCTAAACGAACGTTTCGATAAAGCCCTTCGTTCGAATTGTTGTCGATCGATGAAAGGCGTACACCGCCCTGGGTTATATTGGGAATGTCGACCTCCGCGATACTCCTCGTGCTCGAGGATAACGAAAGTATCGCGGCGGATGCTTGCCCGCGCGTCTTTCATAGCCACACCATTAATATCGATATCGATCGTGAATTTTAAATATCGAGATGCACTAGCACCTCGCGGGAAAAACACAGCGTAAAACAGTTAAGCGCTATATCTCCGCGATGCGCGATCAAGCTTGTGCAAAGTAAACTTGCATCATCCCTTTCATACATGTTACATCTCGGCGCTTAATAACGAAAGCAACGAGTTTCATCCAGTAATTCGAAAACAGGGGAAAAGAAGCAACACGTTTTGCGGATACGCAACCGCTCTCCTTCGTACGAAGATTTAAACAAACCAGTTTCACCAGGAAACCTCTTCGTCCCGCGATGCCCACGGGGCAAAGTCATTAGAACGTAAATTTGAATTGATGGCGCTTCTCGCCCGGCAAAAGGAAAACAGTCCGTATGATCACGGAGGAAAACGAGCCACGTACGGCGACACGTTTCCGCATTACGAGCCATAATACTTTCGATAGAAGAGAGGGTCGGGAAAGGCCTTGCTATGTATCGCATTATGGTTTAACGGCACACAGATAACGGCGCGCTGGTTACTACAAGTTGTAAAAGCAGGACACTTTAAAAGCTTCTCGAAAGTCAGTACGCTCGGATATCCCCGTCTTTCTTCCCTGGTACCTCGTGAGGCTATACATATACGGTTGTGCTGTAACTTATTTAGTGCAGAACGTTCCTCGCGCGTCTTGTGATAACGTATAAACTAAACATACGCTCGCCGAACCGCATTAGGTGCTTGCCGACACTTGTGCGAAACGCTCAATTTTTTTTTACGCAACCATTGGAGAAGCGCGAAACTGCAGTCTCTGCGGAAAAACGTTCGCCGGATGTCCCTCGATCAGAACCTTCTTCCAGCGGAGGCGATACTACCATATATGCAGACACGTTTGCGTGTATGAAAACTTTTCGAAAACACGCACCTAGTATTGAAGTACGATAAGAAGAATAGGAAATTTTAGTTTTACTCTTTTTCTGTATTTTAATACCAAATTGATCATCCTCGTGATCGTCTTAGTTCATTAAGATAAGCTCTGCGAGGCAACTTTTGTGATTAAATTTCAAGTCAAAATTCGATATGCGAAGACAGCTGGGATGTACATCCAGCAAAGCGGTGGCATTTATAGACGCTCGGATTATTGCCATGTACATCGTGCCCGATGGCACATGAAAGCTCGCTTTTGAAGGGGTTTCACGTCAGCCTTTACGCGATATCCGTAACGCGCGCACACATATGTGCTTTCTAAGATCGCGCGGGGACGTTTATAGCGATCGGCAGCATAGCTTCCCGTCGGGTTTATCTACATTGCCTCCCACGATCGGTATCCGACACACCCCAATGGTTTTCGATCGAGCTCTGTAGCGTTATCCGCAACGCGACCGTTCGCGGGTACGATTATATCTCCCACGGAGCGACCTCCAATTTCGTGTTGTGGCTTGGCGCAAAGAAAGACGCGTCTTCGGGAGCCCGCATGAAAAGCGCCGGTAGATTACAGATTTACGTCGCCAGGGAGCAAGTATCTATTTCGGTGTATCGCCGTATTACATACATTACTTTCGGGATACGATGGCGCGAGCTATAATACTTTACTCGAATGGGCAATCGCGGATCGCGCTTATATCGTTAATGTCTTGTAACGTCCTTTTTCAAACATATCAGTTCTTCTTGCTTTCCATTTAACTCGCGTTATTACACGGAAAGGTCGATATGATTACCACATGTCTAATTATTAGGGTTGGCACAATAAATAGTAATATTTGGGACAGCTACAAGAGGGTGTAACCATTTCATGTAATCGTGGGATAGTGTCTCCGAAATGATTATGAAATCTTTACGAAATTCCCGTGTAATCGTTTTGTCTTAATTTTCAAGTTTCTTCACTTGTTAGACAATAAACATTTTCTCAGTTTGTTTTTATAATATTTTCCAAAAAATATTTACTTCTTTTAGTGAATATCCAAATATATATCATAGTTCACACCTATATAAGCGCGTATTCTTTTCATAATAAGACCGAAGTAGTTGCTGTTAGAACAACAGCGAGTTGAAACGTTGATACACCCTTGCGCGCAAATTTGGAACAGTAACCAGTAAATACAAATACAAAATTACTTTTCGTTAAGACCACGGTTAGACTAGTGGGAAAAATGCGAAGCAAGGAAACACGTGACCGAATACTACAATCTTAACTGAAATTACCTCTACAAGCAAATACTTAGTAAAATAAGAAAAATATATTTTGAGGAAATCTAACAGCTCTTTGAGGTTTAACAACGTTACATATGTTTAAACGTGCATATAAGAAAATAATTTGCAATTAGATGAGATTGTTTGTCATCAGATGAAATCGCATGAAATCAAATGAAATCGTGCAATCGGCGGGACAGCATTTTAGCCAGTAGTTACCCCGAGAGGGAAACCGCTGAGGGCATTGTAGTGTACAGATTTGCGGCATTACTGGGCATTACTAGGCATTTTTTGGGCATTAGTTTGGGCATTAAGCCTTGCTGGGGCATTATAAAGATAAAATAAGATGAAATAAGATAAAAGAAGATAAAACAAGATAAATAAGATAAAGTAATGCCCACTGAACATTAGTGGGCATTGGTGTACAAAGATTTAGGTTTTCCCCCTCGGGTTATTACCCCCTTGGACAGCTATATCTGTGGTTGTCATACCCACCCAGTCAGAAATGATTGGAAAACCGACGTCGAAACGATATCGAATCGATGCATTTTTGGTTCCATTTTCGACTTGGCTCGAAAATGGAACCAAAAATGCATCGATTCGATATCGTTTCGACGTCGGTTTTCCAGTCATTTCTGACTGGGCACATTGGTATGATAAGTAGTGGAGACAACTATATGCGTTTTGTACAGCGAACTTAGTGAATGTTGCAACACAAAACAATGTAGCTGCCCCTACTATTTATACGGCAACATTTTTATTTTAGTTATTTTTGCCTTAGCCGGTCTTTCTGCCACGTTACTGCGATCGCAAATAATCAATGAATGGATTAACCGGTGGCTGGGAAGCTCTAATACGTGAAAAATTCAGTTACATTGAGATTTAAAAAACGATACGAGGAGTTCAACGTTTTTGAAGGAAAATGAAATAAAATCCTAACTTTCACTCAAATGGAGCGCCGGGTCCTAAAACTAATTTAATTTAATGAAATCAAGCGTACAGTGTAAAAAACGATAAAATGTTTTCATTTTACGTACGAGGAGCATTCACGAAAGCATGCACGTGAGAGCGTTCATCGATCGCCTGCAACGTATGTAAATCCCGCCTAATGTCAGAACTGCTAATCCATCCGCAAAGCAAGCAAAGCATTGAGAGCGTGAATGAGAGAGCGGTTACCAAGGTATACGCATTGATTTTAAAGAGACATTGATATAAGAGCAGTCGGCGCGTTTTGTGAAAATGAACAATATCGCGTTCTATGTTTTATCTTTTAAAGAAAATGATTGTATAGAAACAAGAGTATTTCTCCCTTTTTAAGAAGGCGCGAACAACGACAGGAAAAAGATAACCATAAAATACATATTATTCCTAATGAATGCAAAGTTCAGTGCGACAATTGTCACTTCGCGTTATCTCCTAATAACATTTTATGCGCATAATTTTGCAAGAAAGATGCATGGCACAAGTAGACATAGCTAAATAAGAAAAAATTCTCCTGTTATTTAATTGCTATGGGAGATGCTTGACGTACAAGATTGCGATAAGAAAGAGAGGAGGGAAACGCGACGCGGAAAGTTAGAGATGTTTCGCGATTCCCCTTCGTTTTAAACGAACAATAGCCGAAAAGACGTAGTCATCCTCCGACATAAAAGATCGTTGTCTACCGGCGACAGAGGGATGTCTGTTTCGAGAAAAAGCAGCTTATCCGCAATGCGGTTCAATGCGAAATACAATACCGTGGCAGCCCTGGCAAAAACAAATTGATGATCGAATTAGCGCTGGCTATTTAATAAAATTGAAAATCCCGTTGCATCTATCTTGCAAGCCTCCGCTGCTGCCACTTCGCTTGGGCAATTTATTTGTTGAGAGGGCACTATCCGTTCGTGTATCGAATTGTGCCCTATTTCCCCACGGTGTGATGTTGAAGCGTCGAGGAAGATATATCTTCCGCAAAAGTTTTCCATCTAGTCGCCTCACCTATTCGCTATTATTGTGTCAACCATTTTCTGGCAGTCCTATCAAGGCGAGGGCTCTTAATCTTAGAACACTCGTCGGGAGACGGCGAGCTAACCTTGCTCGTATCTCTACGTCTGTTTACGCGCGCGAAGGGGAAAAAGGTAGAAACGCCTGCGTTTGTCTCGTTCCTAGTTACCTCTGCGATAGTTACGGTAAAAAGGGCACATAGAGAGCGCAGTAAAGGCGAAGGCATTTGTAGTGGGATTTCGCGCCTGCGTTTCTACCGGGGAGATTGGCTTCGAGGAATAAACAGACGACAAATCTGGCAACTAATGACGGAGATTGTTAAGATGAAGAGTAATGAGGTACCTTCTAATTGAGAAGATGACTCTATATACATATATATTTTAATAAAAATATACAAATATTATTTTAAAATGTGTTAAAAACCGTAACAAAAATCCGACACACTGAAATCTTGTAATTAAACGTCTTAAATTGCTAGAAGATGCTCCCATCACTAACAAACGATTCTGAGATCTATTGCCATTCAAATAAACGTTGCTAAACATATAAAATTTTGAAGATAAAAACTAGGATGAATAATTACTCGGTTGCGCGTATATTCACTGGTATGATCGAACTATCAATATATACTGTTCTGCGAGAGACATGCAGGAAGACGATGCGTTGTAAATCAACGACCGAGAACGATTGCGTATAATGGTTCTGGCAGGTCACTGCGGCCAATTGGGTGAGCCAATATGGTATTTACACAGTTAAATTGGTTGACCCAATGAGCAAAGAGCAACTATCGCGGCTAGGTCGACCAATATCCATGCGCGCGAGATCAAAGCTCACCCGAATAAAATTTCAGTTTGGATCGACCTGATAATTTCAGCGAGCAGAAAACATTTTATATATATAAAAACTGTACGTCTGAGTATCGAAACGCGCGCGATTAATTCAAGTAATAAAATCCTGATAAGGGCACCTGAGCCGAGGAATCAAAGTCGAAAAGGCATCGGTGGAGAATCTTCCCGTATTACGGCAATCTAACTCACCTATACTTATACCACTACGACTAGATTCGATTTCGTACTGTCGAATCAAATGAGAAGTCGTGACTCCCGAGACCTTCATCGACCTCATTCTCGGTGAATTGGGCCAGTAACTTTCTCAAGCTCCCCGAGTACCTTTTAACTACGTCTGAGAAATTTTTCGAGTTGTAATTACGAAAGAAAAAGAAGAAAGAATGGGAAGATCAAATTATTATTTATAAACGAATTAACTATTAATTTAGAACTCAAATCGACCGAAAGCAAACATAGAAACTCAACTATGCCGAACTAATGGAGATGCAGTAATTAAAGCACAGTAATTAAAACTCTTTTCGGAGTTAATTAAATCCGAGCTTACATAAAAGCATAACAAAAGTAACAGCTTTTCTTCTAGTGTTTCTTCATGTTTATATTGATATCTATAATTAAGTAATATCTATAATTGCTATTTTCTTAAAGTTTCGTAAATATTAATTTATATGTGTAGTCACATTTCAGAGCTAATATCAAAAACTAAGAAAGATTTAATGCACATAAAAGGTAATACACAACATGCAGACTTAATATTTCATTTATGATGTAATATGGTAACGAATCGCTTTATATGGCGTACGAAAGAATAATGCGTAGCAGTTTGTCTATCTAACTGGTAGACTGAGAAAGAAGGCGTATATGGAGAAATATGGAAAAAGGAGGATGTACGGTTGTCAACGGTTTATTCCAGCGCGAACGAATCATCTCGTGCCTCTGGGGCAATACGTCTCGTGAATATATTTACAAAATAGAATTATCGTCAATAGAGGAGTTACACGTCGCTACATGCAAAAACTGTCGGAGTTTTAAGTAACCATTTTATCTTAAAATTTTATGGAAGCTTAGAAAATATTCTAGAATAAAAGAGAGAAAGAGAGAGAGAGAGAGAGAGAGAGAGAGAGAGAGAGAGAGAGAAGTCTTATTACTGATACATTATGTATAAAATATCAATATCTAAATTTCTGAACATATAAAATACTTAATCAATAAGTAAAATGAAACAAAAAGTTGTTTGAAATATTTATGTTTTAAAGTTATAAAAATACTGCAAGATGAAAAGAGGAGAAATAAAATATAAAAGTATAAATCATAATCGTGATCCTACTAATTGTCCATGTAATAAATTATTGAGCGCGCAATAAATATGTATCAAATTATTCTCGATTACAATTACATAAATATTAATTAAATTAACGAAAACGTATTTGTGCTGGTGAAGCTCTAAACTTTATACAACTGATAATTAAGTGAAATGGAAAAACAATTTCGTCTATCACGAAAATCGAGTTAGTTCTTCACAGAATTGTCGCGTGTTAAATATTATTTTTAATAAAAAACCTTTTGACATTTAAAAATGCAAATAAATAAATACAGAAATTGCTTCCATTAGATCGAAATTCAACAATTTAAAGAATCAATCATTCGAGACAGTCGTGACAGTACAATCAACAATATTTATGATTGAATCGAATACATTTTTCTTGTATAAACAGATTAAGTAAGAATAAATCAATTCTATTCATTAGTATAGTGTATATGGCATCTAATGTCATAGTAAAATATAAAATATAAAAGGAATAAAGGACTACGAGCCGTGACAGAGTGTTAGTGTCTAAATATTTTATTCTAAATTTATTGCGAAAAAACATCACCTCGGCCAGGGTTTGAACCTGGACCTCCCTCTCGCTAGGCGGGCGTCTCAACCAATTGGACCATCGAGGCACATGGCAATGCATTCGGGAATCAACATTAGACTATTTATTGCGACGAATATTGTCATGTGCCTCGGTGATCGAATTGATTGTAGACACTAACACCCTATCACGGCTCGTAATCCTTTATTCCTTCAAATTTGTGTTTATCACATTTGAGCCATACCAATTTTATTAATTTATAAAATATATGTTGATTCTTTTATTAGACAATCGTAAAAATAAGTCTACTTATTTTACGATGGTAGACGAAATTTCATTAAATATTATCGAATACAACGGTAAAAAGAATGAAACGGTGGTGCTTAAAACAAGACAACTGTCGGTTCCTAATATTTCCGAGCTTACCAATTACGAGATCCCCGTTTTTCTTACTTTGGCCGAACAAGAGAGCCTGAAATACAAGACGCGAAAGCGAATTTATATCCCTTCCAGAACCCTCCGCGTGGCGAGTACTCGGAGAAAAATAATTAACCCGCCGTTCTTCTCTCTCTCTCTTTCTCCTCCTTTCGAAGTAACCTCGTTGACAACAAAAATTATGGCCTGTGCCGCAAAGTAGCGTCGCTCTGTCCATGGGCTCTTTTCTACTCTCGTTACCGTTCGATACCTTCAGCGTCACGTTCTAAGTTTTTGTTTCGTGGCCCACGGAGAAATTCCGCTCGTTCCGGCACGTTCCGCTGCGCGTTCCAATCGTTCTTTATTAGGACGCACATATATAACGTCTATCCAACAATTCGATAAAAATAGCTTCGGCGGTTGCCCGCTATTCGCAGATCCGAACAGAGAGATGTTTGTGAGTCGAGACGAAAGACTCTTCTCGGCCTATGAATCATTTTATAGAAACGCGATTCCTTGCCGGTAATCTAATTCTTAAAAACTGCTCGCATCTAAAAGGGGAGAAATTGGCCATTCTGTCCCAAAAATAAAAATTTGATTTTTGCTTGCTAAAGTAACGTAGTTACTTCTCTGAGAAGGTTCGCGTGAATGCAGCTCACTCTCCTCGAATTTTCCTAACAAAGCAAAATAATACCTGCAAAATGCATTGTGTTAAACTACTTCTAACGGAATGAAATGCCTCTCTATCCTCGAAAAGCAACCTGCCATGTATTTCGTTCCGTAAGTTTTATGATTATTGTTAATGACTGATGCGTACACGCCAATGCAATGTTACGCGCGAATAATTGTACGCATTGCGGCACAACATAACGAAGCATAATTGATATTGTTATTCATTATTGAAGTAGCAGCTGAGTTAATTAGAAGCGCAACGGATGTATTATTGTACCGGTACCATGATCGCGCAGTTCCGTATGCATAACGTTACACAAATGATTATTACGCTTAGATTCCTGAGTTTCCATAATTGCCGCGATAACCCTTCAATGCTACAGCGATCAAACAAACGATCCTTTCAATATTGAGCAACTTTGGGAATATCGATATCTCCCTATCGAAACTGCAGCCGGCGTATTTCCTATTTTATCCCCCGGTATTTGTAGCCGATTTAAAGAATCAATCATTCGAGACAGTCGTGGCAGTTATCCAACTCAAAAAACGGCGATTTCGCAGTCGTGATTTTTTACTCCCGTTGCGACCGTACATGTATATTTCTCCCCCGCGCGTTCCTACAAAGACAGACCGAGAATGTAGGTGTCCCTATAGATTACGTCACCGCTTGCGGTTGTTAGAGGCAAGGGGGCATTTTCCTATCTGCGCGTATGTAACTTTTCATACTCAGGGCGGCGGGCCGCAAAGCAAGATACGCGCGCGACCCGCAGCCGCCACTGTAAGAGCGCCGTGCTCTTTTTTCGTTCTGCCTCTTTTTCCAACCGTTTCGTGAGATAATGACGATCTATGGTGGAAACCGCTGCCTTCTCGCGAGAGTCGCGCGGTGTGCAACGGCGTATCAAGGCGGCAGAGCACACGCTACGTCGCATTGGGTCAGAACACGGTCGGCGCGTGCTGCATACGTCGCGGAAAACACGCCGCTGATCTATCAGCAGGCACTACAGGACCCGTGCAGACACGGGATTTTTTTTTATCAGCCAGTTAACATGCACGAAAATGACGACTGACTCGACGTAGCGAAAACACTACGGCCCTGTTGTATTAGGCGAGAAAATAGAACGGCAACGGGAGCATGTCGCACGTCGGATATACATCAGCGTAGTTGCGTGGCTGATTATAGCTCTTTCCCCTCGCCTTTCCCTCCCGCCACTCGTCGCCAAGTTTTAACTTATTGTTAGCGGAACGAAATATCCGATAATTAAAAAAAAATCTATACAACGCAATGTGGAATTATTTTATCGAGAGGTAACTTTTGGTAGAAAAATGTATCTTTCGGTGGCCACTTTCTTTTCATTAGTCTATAATCTGAATCTGAACAATCACAATCTGACAATGACGCTGATTGACAAATGACGTTGGATTTTACCAAATTTATGTTTATTGTAATTTATAAACCCTTGTTATAGGTTTGCATCATATCTCCATTATTTGTGTTTTGAGTACGTTTATACAACAATAAATAGAGACGCGTATATTTCGAGTTAATATTTGCCAAAGAACACAGCTAACGGAGAGACACAGTGCTGCGACCAGGCTCAGAGTAACGTCATATAATTTTGGAATAATAGAAGATCAATCGTTAAAAATGATAAAAATTGTTAATCAAAATTGATCGGTAAACTAATAACATTTTTAATACTTTACTTCACTATGCAAATACGAGGAAATATTTTTAAAAAATTTAATCAACTTTATACGTGCTCTTTATCTTCCTATTAAATTTCTTCCTACTAACTATTAAAAATGCAATTCGCAAGCTCTCAGAATTCTTCTCGGTAATCGTTTGTCCGTACCGATCGTCGCACATTCGGGCAGTAAAATATGATCGGTAATTACGTGAACGAACGGAGGTTGCAACGGCACAATCTTTCTCACGCGTGTATACAGTCGCGCTCTAATGCAATTCTCTCGTTATCCCGCGGGTCTCTCGCGTTTCGTTCAATTCCAACGGGTTTTTTTCAAATCTCCGCTAAAGACATCGACTGAACTGGGATTGCGGCACGGACGTGGAAAAACAAATCGCGTTACGCTGATTATCTGCGCCGAGTTCCGAAAGCCAGAGGGAATATCGAACAGTGATGCGAGAGGACGACGATATGTGAGACCAATGCGTGATACGTAGAAAGGGAAAAATATTTCAAAAGCCACGAGTGTCGCGGATGAAAGAAATGTATTCTGCCGTCACCAAACATCGGGGCTATTTTTAGAAGCCAATTTTTAGATCGTCGAAAAACACCCTTAAAGATCCAAATAAAGCATATACCTACTAAATTATAGAAAATTTTATATGTACTAGAAGATAGCTATTCTCTATATTACATAAAGGTTCTCATATATATAATCGCATGCAACCTTTTCGCCAAATTTAATTTTATAATTTTTCAAATCAATCACTCGTAAAATCCATCTATAGTTGAACACGAGCAGAATTTTTCACTCATTCCTCACGATTGATTTTTGTAGAGTTTTCAACTCAAAGGGTCAATTTTATTTAATTCGCAAAAAAAATTCCTTTCTTAGATGTTAGGTCGCCAAAGCTTTTTTTCCACTAACTTCACCTAAGAATGTTGAAACGCTTACGGATCGTTGGGTTTAACGCATTCCTCTTCAACGCTTCTAGAATAGAAATTTCAATCGTTCGGTAACACGAGTCTCTCCTCGAATCATCGAATCGAAAGCAACGACTGGAGGTATCGAATTTATTGCAACCTTTTTCCGACGTAAATTTACGGTTTATTCAGTAATTTCCGCATTATTGTAGAAGTGTACTTAATATTCGGTTTTGAGATGCTCCCGATAATGACGTGAGAGAATAGATGAGAAAAGAATATCTGATCTTTTATTTATTTCTCAAGAAATCATAGTCGTGTATTTTTTAATAATATCTAATATAAATGCAAACAATTCATGCATATTTTGCCATTATGTTACGTGGCGGAAATAACGTTATAATAATTCCGCGAGAAGTAGAGAACTATAGTCAACGAGCTTATTCGACGAAACGAAGAATACTGCACGGATTGGGAAGTACAACTACTATGGAAGATATTTCCAAATCAGTGATCCGAAGATTACATGGCCGGTAAGCAGAACGGTTCCGACTTCTAAAAACTATCGTCAAAGCAAGCAGGCACCAAAGCCTCTTCTGACCAGTGGACTGTACAGTCGGCACGACTCGACTGTTCGCGAATCGATTCAGCCGTTTCTGCCTATCTCGCCGTCTTCGTTTATCTTGTCCACTCTTCTATTTACGCTATCGTTTACTTTGTGCCAAACAAAACGACGATGGGCAAAGCGGAAGAACTCGTTTATTTTTCATGCCGCGCAATTCGGCATTCAGATTCATCTATTCCGATTTCCGGTTTGTTTTTCATCCTAGAAAGCTAATAGTCCTTCTTTTGTTTACACTACATTTGTGTCACTAATGACAGATAAAGAAAATTTAACCTGGCATTGCTAGAATCTTTGTAACACAATTTTCATCAGTGTCTCAAGAGACACAATCGTTCGATATCTTTGTTAATCAACAGAATATTTCAACAGTGAAAATATTTACAAAAACTAAAAAAACCGTTTTCCGGAGGTATAACGCAATAAATGGTGACCGATCGATTACTATAAAAAATATCTTCTCCTCTTATTTTTTAGCAAGTGTGGATAGACTCCAGATAACATAACATTTAACACAATAGTTTATCTAAACTCAATCGATCAGCTAAACCTGGTCCATCGTTGATTCAATGCCGTTCTTTTTTGCTCTCATCGAACATTGTTTTTTAACGAATTTTATATTTCAGTTTTAGTTTACTTTCCATTTGACTGAACAAAGCCATGTGAATAGCAAAACGTTCCCTGCACAGTTTCCTTTGTACTTCCTATTCTTTAAATATATTTTTCATTTTTTGTACTTGTGCTATTACGATTTTTTATACATTCTTTACATCGGCAAAAAAAGGCTATCAATTTTTTTTATTCTTGCTCGAAAATAGCGTCCACAAACTGCTATTCTACATTGTTTTTCAAGTTATACATAGAATCGTGTACAAAGTAGACAATACACAACCGAGAAGCAAGCGATTCTACTCAAAGTAAGTCGAAATAATAGAATAAGTTTTTTTCTAATAACGCCGCGAGAAAAAGAAGGCTTGACCACTTAAAGGAAAAAATTATTCTTGCATTCGAAACATTAAATGCGTTAGAGACAACTCATTGTAATTTAATTTGTACAATACAACTTTGTATACGACAAACCGACTAATACTTTCAACGATATCTGAATTAAGTAAGAAATAAAATTATTTGTCATCTCATATAAATTCACTCGTCCATCGTAAAGGTTAATTGATTGAATTTTAGTTAATTTTCATAATATACAAGCCAAACAAAACGTTTGCAGTATTTTGGTTCGCCTTGTGTAGAAAGAGAAAATAGGAACGTGAAAGAAAAGCATTGTACTACAAAAAATTATCAAAATTAAAAATTGAAAGTATTGAATACTCGTGTTTCAGGAAAAAGGTGTAGGTACGCGTAGAAAATACAATATGCACAGCGGCGAAGCATGTCGCGGTATTATTCCCAACCAGCCCACTCCTCGCCAATCAGCTCGCTGCTGCTCCATGGGTGCGAGGAAATAATAAAAGGAAATGAAACTCGCTGGCTATGAGACGACGAGAGAAATGGAAAATAGTTTTCCAAGGGAAATATAGGTCACGGTCCTATGTAAATCAATGCGATTGAATTTGTCTCGAGCATTAAGCAAAATATGTGATCTAATTAAAGCCCACATATATCGCTGACGTTTGTTTTTCTAGAAACAATGTCCAAGGGTATGCGATATTCTTCTGCATAGTATTATATGGATCTTATTTATATAATTAAACAAAAACTTAGTAAGTTTGAGAGGACTAACGATTTAATAACTTCGAAAAATATCTCTTGTGCGTGACAATAATTTCATAATAGTACGTTATAATTACTCATTTGTAAAAACGTACAGGTACACTATATTTGCGAAATAATGTCGTCTTTGAAATAAAATCGAATAAACGTGACAAAGGGCCACTGTATTCCCTTGTTAAAGTTTCTACCATAAAGTACATGCATTTAAATCATACTAAAGCAGACGAGCAATCCAAGCAGCGCAAGGATTACCTTCGCAAGAACATCCAATAACTTTGTGCAAAGTCTAATTCTTTTATCCTGCGATTTTAAAGCTCCCAGACAAATGCTCCAATTTATTGGTATTAAAGAAGATAATAAGAGGATTGCGATATGTAAAGAATCGATCATATTGCGATAAAGATCGATACTAATTACTAATTATACGTCTCCCATAAATGATGAAATCACGGCTTTATGAAATTGCAGGTTTAACGAAACGTAACGCAAGCATCTAATAGCTATCTCGATAATTGAACGGTAATGCGATAATTGAAGTTATCGCGTTAGGATCGATATAACAAATCCCACGCGAAATACGACGATGCAAGACGCGCGTTGACATATCCGCGTACATAGCATCATGACAATGAAATTAATGCTGATTAGAATACACGAGCAAATCTACCGTCCTTCGGTAAATCCATCTACGTAACACGCTGCAAGAGTACCACGGCTACTCAGCCTGCGCTCTCTAAAAGTGGTCCATCAGAGAGTGCCGTAATAAGTTTACGCTTCTCCGTCAACATGGCAGGTTAAAGTTCACGGAAGCTAGATGGGTGCAGCTGAAAACGGTGCTTTCGGCTTAACATAGTTGCTATCAAGTACGGCGCGCAGCTGTTTTAACGACCCATCACTATACGCGCCAATCTTGCTCTTTAAGATTAGCAAATATTTTGTTAGTGTTAAGGCGAGTCGCGAGACCGTCAACAATACTCGTCGTAACAAAGATACGGGCAATTCCAGGCTTGAGAAAATAACGACTAGCGCAACATCAAGTTCGCGGCGACAATAAATATTTTGGCGCAGCAAATTACCTTAAAAGTGACCTACAGCAGTTGCCCACGTTCAACTTGACAGGGCCTCTCGTCGCGTCGTGACGTCAGGCGTGTCATCCTCTACGAGATATCCTAGCTTAACAGCGAGATATATCGAACGGTCTGTATATACATAGCCACGTCGTATATATGTATACGTGTATATATGTACAGCCACAGCGGCGCAAAGGGGATACACACAGCTTTCGCCTGCCAATAATTTTTGCCGGAAGGATCTTGAAAGTTGGTACGCGCGACGTTGATTTATATTGAACGAACAGTGCTTCTTCCTCCGGCGAATTAACGGCCAGATATAAATAGATTTACAACGTAGCCTCTCTTCCCTGCCTTTTTACGGACGTCAAATGTATAATTAGGAGTGCGTTCCAATTGGCGCTCGTTTAGCACTCGCTAAACAACAGGGGGTGAAATGATTGTAGAAGAGCGTCGCGCGCGACCGCTAAATGGAACGTACCCCAGATATCTCCGGTCGATATTAATTTTTTTCTACATTTCCGCCCAACTTCGCGCTAATTGTCGGTGCTTTTTTTGTTGCAGTTAAATGGAATGAAGTGTTACATTTCGCCGTGTACCGTCGAGGGACATCGTAAAAAGTTCCACAATGTCCAGCACGCGGTGAGTATAGCGTAAAGTATTCGATTAATACGCGGCTTTGCCAGGGACACGCAGCGACATTTACGCATCGCGTATTGTCTGAAGTTACGCCGAGGCCGCTAATGCGCGTATGTGCGAACGGCCGGATGAATACAGATGCGTATCTACGTGATCGAAATTTCGTACGCCAGTTTATGCTCGATAATCAATGCGAAAGCGACTAATCAGCTACCATCCGCACGCGACGCGCAAATTGTCGTTTGGAGTGACGCAAATTGCCGCAGCCGCGGAAACGCCGAATAAAAATGTGTCGTACGAACGGGGTGGGTTGGGATAATAAAGAAGGGCGCGCGCGACGTAACCAAGTTACGCCGACAAATCCCGTTAAAATTCACGATGCGGAATTAGCACATTACGACTTGCAAATTTGCAAAATGCGAGCAGACCGAAAATAAATACTGATGTTCCTCGGGCGAGGCCGCGTGACACCCCCTCAAGCGGCCGACGTTCAAATAATGTCTCGCAAATCAAGATGAATGGACGAGCGGTCATTCGCAGTTAACGAACGCTCCTTCCTAGCTCCGCGAGCCCACGCGCGTTATTATCCTAATTGTTGATTTTATGAACGCGTTTAGGGTACTGTGACGTTAATGTATACGCGTCGGGGATGTTTATGCCCACCCAAAACGTGTATACACGTGTGTACATAAATATGTAGGAACGTGTACGCGATTATTTCGTTCGTGTATTTATGCATCGCCGCTCGTTCGCGGACGACGCTTGATTGATTACACCTGAGCCTGCCGCTAATTACTCAACGTAACATTTCGATTACCACACGCAACCACGTAAACTACATCGATGTTTCGACTAATTAATATCAGTATGCTTAGACTAATGCGCGACAAGAATGGTAACAACGCGGTGGGCTAAGTGTAATTAATTACTCTGAGATTATTGCGTTCTTTCTTTTTGCAAATTTTTAATATCATTTCCCGTCGTACGGAAACATTTGTATACGCCAGCGTGATCGATATAATACCGCGAAACTGTGTATTTTTTCATGGAATTGTGCAATTAAGAAACCTCCCGCGACGCGGCCATAAAGACCGATTACGTTAATTGTTGGTCGAATTAATGTACATGTATCCTCGTACCTGCAGTGCTATGTATCACATGTATACATACGTCCAGTAACTCTAACTGGATATATACTGCACGTACGCAACGCAGTTCTACATCGGCATCAATAATTCTCGCGCTATCATAGTGTCATAGTAAACAAATTGTAAAATAATTACTAGATGCAATTTGATGCAAATACGCGTCATATTGCATGTTAATCGACTCTGCGTGCGACGACGCAATAAGGCAATCGTCTGGCTCAATGAAAACTCCGCGTGCCATTAATTTAATATTAAAGTAAATTAGATGCGCACGCGAGGAAGAGAGAGATTTGGCAATTTTCCGCCTAACGCGAACGAGAGAGGGAGAGAGACGTAGTAGCGCGGCATGGATCGAAAATTCCTTCTGTAAATCGACCGCGACGATTACACGGCCATTACCTTAATTGCTGACGCGGCTAACGTGCGTATTCACGCGTGTATAGTTATTCGGCTATAGTTACCACGCTCCACGCATGGGTCACATCGGCGTTCGCCGTTAGTTTGGCTTACCATTCCCAAGGGAGACGTAGTTCTCGTGAGTGTCATGTCGAGTTGCACGGGTCAACGGGATCCAGCGAGTTAAACGAGCGAATCCGGATGGAAACATCTAGATGGACGCGATTGCGTACGGAACACTAAAACTTGGTCCGCGATCTGCAAATAGAGCTTGCAACGAAACCCCAACCTTGAACTCGAAACGCAAATTACACATGAGCGGAATACCAGAGCTACTCATCCTAAACTTAGAGGGGCTCCGAATACTCTGACAATGAGCACAGCTTATTTGCGTTTTTCGTTGATATACCCTACTGAAACTCTAGTGATATATTTAATAAAAGAAAACCACCGCAATGATATGATTAATAAAAGAAAACCCCTCGCTAAATTTAAAAGTCTAAATATTAAATGCGAATTGTCTCCGATTTGCGTCGAAATTCGTTGCAGTGATGAACGTAAATATTAAATTCTGCATTACTGTCGCCACCAATAATAACTGGACTAGACAGGATAGCACTTTAATGCGGTGCCTAATTAATTTTCGAAATATAAACGATTGAAAATCAAAGGGAATTTTATAAAATAAAATCCAACGTGAAAAGCGCAAACACGACGCACCTGACGCCTCGGCATTCAGGTTCACGTTAATAATTGGCGCGATAGACCGAATGCTTATGAATTCACGCCAAGTGTATCACGACGAGCAGCTTCGATTAGAAATTCCTGAAGGGTTATCCACGAGTATGCCCGACCTCTAGAAAGGCATCTAACCGAATATGGTCGTGGCTTGCGCGTAAATTATGCACTACGACGCATACTATGCGTCGTATTGCCCGTCCATTATCGAGAGCGCGCGACAACGAGCTACACGATGAGATGCCAAGGCGTGCAATAATATCGCTGATAACTTCCATCCCATTAACACCATACCTCATCTTTCTCATAGTTAACGTTCTCGACGGCGCTACGTGATACTTGAGACAAAAACTTTTCATACAGCCGTAAAACAGGATTATTCCAAACAAAAGCATTTACATAGAACGCACAGTTTTATATTTTCGCAAACTCAAGAGACAGACCATGTGCGCAAAACAGATGTGACAGCAGTTCTTTTTTTTTCTTTTTCGAATAGTAGCAGGACAAAAGATTTATAATGATTTATCGCAGGTAATACCGTGTGTTTACTCTTAATGGATTACCGTAATAATATACGAGCATCTGTTAATTATCTGCGTGATGTCAAAACTTTGTTAGAGTGACACAAAAAATACCTATGCGAGTCAATGGATAAAAAAGTTGATTCACTGTTTTGTATTTACTCTAAAGTTTGATGCGCAAAGATACGTATAGAAAGTATATGTATTGCGTAGAAATCCTATTAAAAATAATTATATAACTTGTTTTAATATGCCTCGTGCAGCAGCACACTTCTGTATAAATAACGTGACTATCGAACACGTTTATTAAATTTAAATGAACTGCATCTCCTTACGGCTCGATTGCCATTTTTTACGATGCGACCGAACAATATCCATCCTGATCGAAATTGAAAGAATTCCACTGTGCGGAAAGCTCATTTCTTATTAAACAATACCGATGTGTACAATGCCCGGCGCGCTTGTAGAATAGCATTACGCGAGTGATAACGCGAAGCGAATTGATTCGCCACGTGACACAAGTGTCAATAAACGAGAACACCGAAGAAACAGTGAGTGCCTATCACAATAACTGCATTTTTATTGAATTTGGATTACAAAAATGCTAGACCGGAGACGAGCCGACCTGGATGACAGTGATATCCAATGAGTGCGGGTTATTGCGGTACGGTGAGTAATAACAACACTGACCTCGTATATCATCGTTAATCCATCACAATGACACTATTGTTGCAGCAGCTGCTGTGAGAGGAGAAAGGGATAATTGATCAAGTAACAATCGTGAGAGATCAGAAATCGTGTGCGCGCGGACGACGTTCTGTGGGAGGCGTGCGGGCAAATTTTTTTTCCATAGATCCCTTGCCCAAGCCACGCGGGCGGCGCGACTTAAGAGCCCGCATATATTTACACGGTTTTATGCAGTAAACTATAAATTGGAATTAACTGTGGAGAGTGGTATGCAGCCGAGCGCGAGTTTGGAAGTTTTCCAAAAGCGCCGCGTTATTGACGCTGCGGATCGGGTAAAATGCGGGATATGGAAAAGCGCGCCCGGCAGCGCAAGGTGAAACCAAAAATCGCCGGGCCTTGTTAAAGATAAATAAATAAAAGAGGGAAAAACGAGTAAAGCGCGTTACGCGCGCACCGTGGCTGCACCGTATTCGATGCGTGCAGGCAGATGCAGCGCTTAACTTGAATGCGGTACGAGGCTGCCATTATGCCGCGAGTTTATGGTGCCGTTTCGGTATAACCGCTATGTCCTCGACTACGGCGCACCCGGGACGACAGAAAAATATAACACGGTACGTCGTTATAATTAGCCCTCCGTTACGCCAACGTCCATTAACGTCGTTAGTTTCGAAGCGCGGCAGATATAACACTGGATCGAAGGACCGCGTTTCTATGTGAAAGCCACGCAGGCGTGAAATTTCGTCGATGCTAAATCGAGCGGATCTGCCATTTCGATGTCAATTAATATTCCACGCTCCGTTTTGTACTAATCGCTCACAGGAGAACTCCATTCGAATGGAACGCAAACTTAAGTAAACGTAAACACTAAATGCACAATATTGCAGCGCAATTGAAATATTTATATTTCACTGTTAAAGTTATACAATTTATGCATATGACTATTTCAGAGAAAGAGAGAGAGAGAAAGATAGAGTGTGTGCGTATGAATGAGTGAAAACGAGAATGTAATTAAGATTTTGTTTAAACTGCACAAAAATGAAGCGACATTTATTAAAATAGACTGCACATTCATCCAAATCCAAGCAAGATAAAGCGGAATAACATAATAATAATTACTGCGAGATTAAATACTGTTTTTAACATGTTCAGTCTATTTTATTGCATAGCTTTCTTTCCAATAAAACGGTGACAGCTGAAAATTTATGTAACGAGCGTGATAGAAATTAAGCGCCACGAATGTAATTAATGTCAGCGAGAAGATTAAATTCCTACGTATCCCTGCTTTTCAATTAGAATTATCTTTTAATTGAAACCACTATTAACATTTGTGATATATTCATGCAAAGATTTGAGAATAACGGATAATATGGGAATAAAATATTATCCTACTTTCTATTAATGTTCCAGTTTCGAAAAAGTAGCTTAACGATCAGCTTTCCGGAAAGTTTGCTCGCGCGCAAAGATTTCTTATCCATCTATTATCGTCGACCGCCATTAATGCTCCTGCATGCTTTTTGCTCAAGAACTAGAATAAAATAGAGGGTTCGCGGAAAAAAGTGCGTAAACGTACGATTTTTGAATCTCTAACCAATTTTAATATTCACGACTCATTTCACGCGCTTTAGATTTACATTCATGTTTGTGCGATTTTTTACGATTTTGAGAGTGTGTTGATGAATCCCCATTTTTACTGCAATTTTGTATTTTAAACCGTCAATATAAATCCGGTATCATAATTTTGTTATATATTGAAAAAAACTGTGAAAAAGAAATTTTCGTCGCCACAATTTCCAAGTTAATTCATTACACTTTGCATTTAAGGCGTGCACCTTGCTTGTCACGATTAGACGGAAAAACTTTTCGCGACCATACCTCTCACTCCAATTTCTTCGCTGTTAATTGAACATCTACTCACGATTAAAACTTGCTCGCTCAAGGGCGATTTCTTCGACGCTTTGTAGTTTTATCTAAAAGCCCTTCATCGATTAACAAAGCGGAGAATACTCTAACTACGCGCTAGTTACCTTCCTAAACTTCCTATTGACAAGTATCGCCCATGATTAACGAGAGAGGGTACTTGCGAAGTTGCTGCAAAATCTTAGCAAACTGGGAATGGGTCATCTATAGCGCAAACTCGCAAAACGCTCCCTTCAATCCGTAACGACTCTTAATGGTTGCGATTTATTCGGTATGCGTGTACAAATAGCCGGGAAAATCTGGCGTCAATCAATCCTCCTTTTCCGAGGCTTCGCGAGACTCAAAAAACCATTCCGGATCAGTGCGAAAAAGTTTCGCCTTCGACCCGAGAACTGGAGATTAGCGAGCAATTTGAGCGCGTTCGTGCGACTGGCTTCGCGCAAACGTTTAACACCACTCGCTGACACGGTCCGCGTATAAAAACTCAATTCCCTGATTTCTTTTATATTACTTTGTACAAACACGCTTTATTCACTCCCATTTTAATTTTGTAGTTTATTTTCAACGCTATTTTTCTTATAGCACAGTCCGAGCAATTTCGAAAGAACGAATACATTCTCTTCATGTTCCCCTTAAATAGAATTCCTGTAACGTGTTCCCAAGCGTTATTCGAAACTACTGACATATTTGGCAACGAAATTCAATTCGCTGACCGAATTTTCCACTCAGGGATTTCCGGAACGAATACCACAATGTTTACGGTGTTGTTGCCAAATAGCGAAAATCTTGTCTATCGATCCGATCTTCGTTGGATAGAACACGGAAGAAAAACCTCGTGCGAAATGCACGAAAGACGGTGCACAAAGGTTCACTCAAAGCCGCAATTAAGTTATGCCAAAGTTATGTGTACGCTTAATGATTACAATTCATATTTAAGGTGATGCTGGAGTCTCTCTGTTTTACCGACATTTTTTAATTAAGGATATCTTTTAATTGA
>NW_011967188.1:304594-318597 GCF_000949405.1 Vollenhovia emeryi
GATGTATCGTATAATTAATGCTCTCTCTTTCTTTTTTATGTAATATACATATACGCACACATACATAACTTTCGCGTTGTCGGTAAAACAGACAGACTCCAGCATCCCCTTAAGGCGCTTAACGAAAAAACATGTCACGTGCAAATTAAATTTCTTGGCAGGTTTTTCTACGCGGTTAGATTATTAAATTCATCGTCAGTAACGTGGTTGGTAAAAAATGTGTATCATATTACTTTTGGAATCCCCAAAGTATATTATCACGTATATAACTTACGCATTTACATTTAAAAGAACACTTAAGTGTTAGAAATAAATAATTATAGGATTTGTGTCGAATTGAAAATGTCATAGTTTCATTTAAAATAAATGGAATACATAAAAATTATTTTAGTCTTTTTACGAACAATTCAAGAGCCGGCTGTTTCGATTACTTTTTCGCGCAGTAAAAAGGCTAAGATCGTTATGCCAAATGCACACTTAAAAGTCACTTAGAAATCAATAATTATAGGATTTGTGTCGAATTGAAAATGTCATAGTTTCATTTAAAATAGTTGGAATACATAAAGATTATTTTAGTTAATTTTTATCTCTTTCTGTCTTTTTACGAACAATTAAAGAGCCGTCTGTTTCGATTACTTTTTCGCGCAGTAAGGAGACCAAGATCGTTATGCCAAATGCACATAGGTACATTCGCAAATACATTCACGTTTCCCAGCTGCCGCCACTTGGTTACATCCGCTTCCGAGCTTCTTCTCCACCATCGCACTCGAGCTCTAACCGGATCCCCCCGTGCGACATTTAGTCGCTCCACGAAGTAACGAGAATGTAATTTTCCAGGATGCATATTATTATCATCGGCAGGACACATCGCCTCCGCGACTTCGTTCTCCGCTTCGTTCGCCATATTCGACTCGACGAGCGTACATTGCATTTCCGCGCTGTTTTCCTTCCCCTTTTATTCAACTGCATGCTGCAGCTGGCTCTCTCGTTAACATTCATCTTTCTCTCGCGGCCAAATACCTGTTCCTTTCATGCCTTCTCGGCTCATCCTTTTGATCATCCCATTTCGTATTTTTGCAAACTATATGACTGAACAAAAGCTTCCTATGTGTTACCTTACTCTCTCGCGTGCAAATCTTGTTCTCTAACGATCGCCAGATTAATCAATTTAGAAAAAATTGTAGATAACGCAAAAAGTTAATTTTAATGTTATTATCGTGCACTTTGATAATTCATTCTACCGAAGTGATATATCATCATTTCACTATTTAATGAAAACATTTCAATTGTAATAAAATTTTGACGGATCGCGACCAATAATTTTCCTCTCCGGAAATAAAATTCAGAAGAAAACATTATTTTAAAGAATCCTAGTTATTCTATTATTCCGGCTGAAACTTCGAAATTGAGGTACACATAGCTCATAGTGGCCCGACTGTTTCTAAAAGTTTCCACGCAACGATACTTTTTACTTAGAGCAACGTTGTTTATTGCACCATCACTTTCGCGAGAGATTAATATCCGACTGCGCAGGGCATTCAAGAATGGATTACACGCAATAGATAGCGATCGTTTGTAGAACAATACTGCCGACACTGGATATAATTTATCACGGTGCATGATAGTGCGGAGAGAAAGCAAGTTTGTTTGCTTCTATTAATCCGACGGTACACATCCTCGCCGCTAAACCTATCATCTATCGAAAATGAGTATATTGTCGCCCCAATATATCGATATCCGATTGTTCACGCGTTCAATGATATTAATTTGCTATTCAAACAAGCTTTGTTGATTTCCGGTTGCCAAGTCGTCGTATAACAATACATGTTATCAATATCGTATGATTTGTTGTTATTATTTCATATTGCACGAATGCTCAAAAAAATAAATATTCTATTACTTAAAGCGCAAATGGGTGGATTCCCCAATTTAGATAGATAGATTGAATATTATTGCAGTATTTTGTTTGAACGATGGTAACGTCTCCATCAATTGTATATGTATAATTTGTCACGGTGCTACAAAAGTGCACGTTAATTCACGTCCAATCATGCAAAGCTGCCGCGCCTAACGAATAAAAATTTAGCTCAGGCTCTTTCGTAACTTCGATCGGGAGATGATAATGTCCGACGCCTTAATTAATATTCTCGTAATGGGTCGTGAAACAATGTGAAAGAGCTGATTTCAACCGTATTAAACAACGTGAATGTATTATTTGAAATAATATTTCTTGATTTGCAATTATGCAACTGATACATATACCTATATTATATTTAAAATCATAATAAAATTTACTCGAGTCAATTGATTGAAACCAGACTCGATGTATTTTAATAAATAGCGTACGCTGACCAAAATTTGGAAAACCAATACCCATTGATGCCCAATAGGCATTACTTTCTCTTATTGTCTTATTTTATCTTATTTGTCTTGTTTCATCTTGCCCCAGCAAGGCCTAATGCCCAAAAAATGCCTAGTAATGCCCAGTAATGCCGCAAATCTGTACACTATAATGCCCTCAGCGGTTTCCCCCTCGGTTCTTTATCGATAAAAATAATGCAATTGTCGTGTGTATGTGTATCATACATGTGTGTTAATTAATATGTTTGACAATGTTCTAGAAGTTTTGGATATATTAATGTAAATTAATTATCACGGTGATACCCAAATTTTACCTCGAAACAACAATGTAGATTGTACAGCGTGATATAGAGCGATACAAAACTTATATCACGTATTTTGATACACATCATCCATATTAAGTGAGTGATATCTAACCACCGTAGCCGTACAAACTAGCAGTTCGTTAGTCTGGGCTCAGGTCTCTCGGACCTGTCAGCTTGGTATCTATCTTTCAGCCGTTCTATCTCCCTCCCATCGCCGAGCATCTCGGCGCGAGAACGAGCGGCCCATCGTGCTCGAGTTTGTCCTGAGAGTTCCGCGATTTAATATTCGAGCATGTCGCCTTGATATTCAGTGGACAGATATTAGCATGTAGAGCAGGACCAAGTTTCACGATGGATTTGCTTCCGCGCCGTTGTACGTTGAATGTCGAACTCCGTGGAAAACTGCGACCGGAATTTCCGCGCTTCTAACGAGTGATTTCCGAGTTGCGTGTTCGAAAAAAAAAACAACCGCGATAATGATGCACAGAAACGCGTGTTCGTAAATCTAATGTCATTATGTCGCAGTGACACAATTACACTGATATCCCGTCGAAAGAAAGTGAGCATTGAATCTACGCTTTATTTCCGCAGCTGTGTAAGAGAATGCAATTTATCAGACCAGACCTTTTTAATTACATAATAATACACGAGTAATTATTTACACTAATTAGTTTTATTATAATACAAATTGTATTATAATTATACTTTTGATTATTCACTGGAAACTTTGCCAGTTTCAACATTTTTTTTGGCGTCAATTTAAGCTAATAAATTTTCATATAATGTAAATATTTCAATTTCAATTGACGTATGACGTATTCTCGGATTTTCACAGAGGCGCGGATGCAAGATAATAGATTGACGACATATATTTCATCGTCGCAATGAATTTTAAGCGCCGTGATGAAAGTTGTTGGCAATACAACTCACGATACGTACTCCATTCTCGGTACAACGATAAAATTTCACAGCCCGTAAAAGTCACCGGCACGTTCTCATCAAACCGAACCGTCAATTCTGTCCGCCAATTTGAGATCGGAGAAGGCGAGATCTCTCTCGCGCTTGTCGCCGCCCGATATTTCCGAGTGCGTCACGTCCCATCGGGATTAATTGATCCTCCGCCTCTCTTATCGAGATCTTTTTATTCTCGGACATGGCTTCCTAAATATATTCACGTGAATTTTGATTCGACAGCGATTATCGCGCGGATCCGTATAATTTTCGCGCGCCTAACTCGTTTTCAATGAGCCAATACGGATATTTCCGTCGGACAGAAATATGCAGTCTCATCAAATTGAATCGTCAGGTTCGCATCTCCATAACAATGAGCGAGCGATGATTATGCAACCCGTAGCACTATTACGCCTATCTAAAAGAGGCTGCCTTGGATCGTACAAAAAATATTTTTAACGTAAAGTCACGTGGTAATGTTCCACTGAGCTATCGCGTCCCACATTCGCGTTCGTAAATCGAAAGGACACAATGATAAATTGACAATGCGAGTGCATATTTCGTATATGGAGAAACGTAACTTTTCAGAAAGAAACAGGAAGCTTTAAAGTTTGCGTAATGTACACGCTGTAACGTTACGCGCAGATCTCTCGCATTTTTCTAACAATACGTTGTCTCAAAGCTAAAAGCAGTCTCCAAGGAATTGCGCGACCGCGGAAGCTTATCATAAAAAAAAAAGAGATGCAGATACGAGGCGTCGCAATCGGCGCGATAGATAGCCGAATTAACACGCGGTAGGATAAACGTCGATTTATGAGTTTGTGCGTTTCGCTGGAAAGCTCGAGCGGCAAAATTTTATCTACGGGCAATAAAAGTCGACCGCGCGGTGCAACGATCGATACATTCCCGTTGTCGATGAGCCGACAACAGCCCTAGTTGCTTTCGGCTTCTCGAAAGGGAGGTTGCGCTCATTCACGGCCAAAAATTTCATAGGTCATTTTGGCGAGGCCGCTCGTTCGTCGCGTTCACGGTCAGTGCATCGAGGATGCATTCTGACTCGCGACACACGGCCGCTGGCCCGATAATAATACTATTACAGATACGGCCGGCTAGTTACAAACCGCCGCCGTCTATTCTCGCTCCTTCCTTCGCGCCCTGCCACTTTTCGTTCTTTGCTACACCCTTTACATGCTAATGCCTCACCGCTGAATATCATACGGGCGGGCTCTGAATATGAAATAGTTTGAAATTGGAAAGGGAACGTTGTCCCGTTCCAACTCGATGTGCTCTATCTTTCCCGACCGAGACACGACGCCGACAGAGTTACCGTGACGCGGACGAATAGCTGCCCCCCCCCCCCCGTCCTCGTTCCAACCGTGCTCCTGAAAAAGACGCGGAATAAGAGGGAAGACGAAGAAACTCGTACCTCATCGCGCTCACGGCGATTAGTTGGACGCTGTCGCTCGCGACGGTGTCAGCCGGCATTATTATTTTCGCGGAAAACTGCGAGACTCAAGGGGGTAACCACTTAATGTAATCGTGGAACAGTGTCTCCGAAATCGTTATGAAATCTTTACAAAATCCCCATGTAATCCTTTTGTCTTTATTTTTAAGTTCCTTCACTCGTTAGACAATAAACATTAAATTTGGAATAAACATTTTCTCAACTTGTTTTCATTTTCCCAAAAATACAACTCAAGAATGTCATACGTGAATTGAAATCGAAATATTTATGAAAATATTATTAGCTTAAATTAACGTCAAAAAATGTTGAAACTGGCAAAGTTTCCAGTGAATAATCAGAAATATAATTATAACACAATTGTATTATAATAAAACTAATTTACTTCTTTTAGTGAATATCCAAATATACATCATAGTTCGGACCTATAAGCGCGTATTAATCTTTTCGTAATATAAGACTGCAGTAATTGCTGGTAAAACAACGGTGAGTTGAAACGTTGATACGCCTTCGCGCGCAAATTTGGAACAATAAGAAATAGATGCAAATACAAAAACACTTCTCGTTAAGACCACAATTAGACTAGTGGGAAAAGCAAGGAAACACGTTTTCTACCTAAACGGATACCACAATCTCAATTGAAATTACTTCTACATGTAAGTACTTATTAGTAAAATAAAAAATATCTAATGTTTTGAGGGAATCTAACAGCTCTTTGAGATTTAACAACGTCGCATATTTTTAAATGTGCATACAAGAAGATTATTTGTAATTAGATGAAATGATATGAAATCAAATGGAATCATGTAATCAGTGGGACAACATTTTAGCTAGTGGTCACCCCCTTGGCGAAACTGATCCCGAATATCGCTGAACAGCCTGTACTCTCATAAAGGAATAGCGAAATAATAATTAAATTTCATTTAATTGCGCGGGAAAACATCGATTGTTTCTAGATCTGCCCGACGGTAATTTCCCGACGAGGAAACTCGCTCGCAGTGGCGCACAATTCAATTTCCCGGGGCTAACGTGACGCACGAGCGAATGTGCGCGCGCGTGA
This sequence comes from Vollenhovia emeryi, assembly GCF_000949405.1. Taxonomy (NCBI): domain Eukaryota; kingdom Metazoa; phylum Arthropoda; class Insecta; order Hymenoptera; family Formicidae; genus Vollenhovia; species Vollenhovia emeryi. The sequence goes on from NW_011967188.1 coordinate 310,734, forward strand.
TTGGTGTCACATCGATAATTAAATAAAAATCTCGCTTTATGATCCCTCCGTTTTTAAACTGTCACGCGGGATGGCGCGCGTCGACGTCACCAACGCGCGTATGCAAAGGTAATAAATTATCGCGCGGCCAAACCTCATCACGGCTAATCCTCGTATCGTACGCTCCCCTATTCCCCCACATTCCCCCTAATATACTGCAACGGTGTGGCCTTGTAAATTGTGGCGACTCGATCCTAAAATCCAGAGCGTTCAACTTGGCACGCGTGTTCATCACGAATGAACAACGCGCGGCTACTCTGTTGGCTCGTGAATAACGTCGTTGAAACAAAGACGTCGATTAAAAATTGATTACGCGTCAATGCGCAAGATTGAATCCTGCGATTCATCAGCGGCTTAATTTACTTCGGACTACGAGACGATAATGCACAGCGAATGATTGGTTCGCAAATTAACGATCGATTTTATCGCGTCATGAGCCTATTCTCTGGTGTGACGTTTTCTAAATGCCGCGATTTAGCAGAGAATATAAATTATCATCTATCCTGCACGGTAATTTTCGTCACCGGGATAAATGAAGGCACGAGTAAAATTTCGTTGATCGATTGTTAATCGACTTTCGCCCTGTTTATCCGTACATTCGTGTATTTCCATTAAACGCGAAATATTAAAAACTGCACCGGCTATTATTCTGTGATAACAAAGAATCAATGCGGTAAACATGAATACAGTCGGTTTACCGATAAATCGACATTTATGCTCTTGCAACTGACAAGAGAAATATTAAACCGAGAAAGAGAAATCTTCCGAAGTTAGCACCTTGTACGCAGCGGCGGATCCGGAAAATATATCTGCAGCGAAATATTATTGCGAGATGATCGCGTAGTAGCGTCATGTGCAACACGCGGCACAAGATTAGGCAGCTGATTCGATTTTGACGAAGCCACCATCTACATGGCGCTACCGTAAAAATGGAGATTCCAGGAATTTATGGTTTTCATTTCTTGGACGGTGTCGGACGTGTTATTCGCGGTGTACGTGACGAAAATATTCAACGAGTCAAATGTTGGTTATCGCCGTGTCCTTTTAAAAGGAGCGCGCGCGTTTCTGGTAGCTTATACACTGGTACGTAAGCACAATTTCGTATAACAGGCAGCGATTATTTTACATATTATAACACGAAAATCATTGCCTGCGCCATTTTTGCCCCCTGCTAAAGTATTCACCGTGCGATGCGATTAAAAATTACATACAGCGCAAAGAGTCAGCAAATCTGACAATATAAAATTAATTTGACAAGCAATAATCAATAAATTACTCGATTAACGGTCAATCGACAGAATTGCAAAATTCACCCGCTCTGCCTTGCTTTTATTCCGAAATTCAATATTCAAATTTTATTTTTTCTTTTTATCACATTAAATAACATTCGACTTTCCAATATTTGCAGGCTACGTGACGACCGTTGATTTTATGCGTTTCGCTCAATATAAATTATTACAAAGATCGCAAATGTCAGTAGCCCGCCTCTATTACTGCCTCCTTCAAAGCACCTTTACCATCCTCTACGATAAGGGTGAAAAGCGTCTTATTACTCCACCGCAGCGCGATCTACGTAGACATAAATACGACCCCTTTCACGGTATAACGGGCTTTTTAACGGAAGGCATAAAAAAAATCGGGAAGAAAAGAAAATACGATACCATGGCATGTGCATGCCCTCCCACCCTATCTGTTGATGCGCGCCGGAATAAGAATCGACCGCAGAAATATCTCGTCTCGCGAAAGAGGCCCATTTCCCAAGACGACGTCCGGTAGCTCTGCTTTCGTTATAAGAGAGCGTCGACGAGCCGAATTGGGTCGGCGTTCTTTCGACGATCGATCCCGGGGTTATGCCCAGGCGCCGCTGCACTAAAGGAAGCTCAAAGTTCATACGGAAGTCGCGGACGCGTCCTCGGAGACTACAGTATTGCCGTAAGATTGCCATGTAACGTTGTCATAAGATAGCGAGGATCTGCGAATCTGAAACGGGCCGAAAAGCGACCGAACTCACGCGAGACGCAGTCTCGAGAACGTTGATACCGAGATGGCTTCCTTTCGGCGGAGATAACGCGGTCTCTCGGTTTGCAGCAGTCATATCATAATCATATAGATGAGAAATCGCGTGGGAGAGCAGAGAAGGACCGAAGTGGAGGAGTCCAGACACAGTGCGCAATCTTTCGCACGTGCGAAAAATATGGAAAATCATAAAACTAAATTCAGAATTGCGTTAAGTATCAACGTTCTTATCGGGAAATCGTTCCTGCTTTCGAACGAAGTTAAAAATATAGTAAAAATAGAAATGAAAGTTTGTACTTTTAATTATCGCTCGGTTTTTTTCAGATATAATCCATCTAGATTTCAGATTTAGTCTCCCACATTAGTATACGCGAATATTTCTTCGCATTCGCGACATCGGCAACTTTACGCGTACGAACTGGCGATAACGAATAACATTCGGTAAGTGAAAGCCCTGCCGGGAACAGAATTCGATGTTTCCATGTTTTAAATCTAACTTCGATGATGAGATTTCATTTACTGCGCTTATTATACTCACACGGCAGTCGCGAGTTTTGCGGCTATGTACATGCAGGACGACTACATATCGCCCGAGCTCCCTCACACAGGGCTGGCAAAGAGCCACGGAGAGACTCGCGGAATTCTCGTGGGAGGGCTAGAAGTAAAAGCAATTGCCCCACGGTACGAAGAAGTCGCGTCTTATTTCTGCTACAGGCACGCCCGCGGAAAGTTGGACGACCCCGAGAAGAGCTTATTATCCGTTACGAACCATGGCGGGGTGAAACGAGTAGTGCCGGTGACGAAAAATGAAAGACGAAGAGAATCGGAGGTGAAAGAGACCGGAGAGGAAGACGAGCTGAAAGAAAATGAAGGAGGGGCGGAGGCAGCGAGTGGGAAAGAAAGAGCAGAGGAGAGCCCTCGACATCGTTGTCGTCGCCCTTCTAGACGCCGACCTATTCTACTTCATGTTTCACCAAATTCCCCGGATTCACGCTGCGACATTCCAGTTTCTCCGACAGAAGCACACGTAATGTTAAGTGGGTAACCATTAAGCCCGCGAGACGGGACGATGACGCGGAAAAGAAGCGTGTAATGATTTAAACGTGTACTTAACGTGTACTAAGACTCAATCTACAATGTGCTCCTTGCGTCTAGAAACATTCTATTTTATATAAGGGAATCAAAAACGCTTAAAAAATTTGTCTATAATGTACGATTGTAAAATGTATAATTTATCAACTTGCACACATTTTTTTAACGTATTTATTGGCAACAAAATAGAATATTTTTAGACGCAAAGAGCACATTGTAGACTAGGCCTAGGTAAAGCCTAAGCTGCAATGTGCTCTTTGCGCGTAGAAACATTTCATTTTATATAAGCGAATTAAACACGCTTGAAAAATATGTCGACAATGTACGATTGTACAATTGATGAACTTGCACAAATTTTTTAAACGCATTTATGGTTACAAAATAGAATGTATCTGAACACAGAGAGCACATTGTAGATCAGGTTTAAATGAACATGAAAGGATTATAAAGTCAGAACGAGAAATTTAGGTAACTGTCGAACAAAGCGTTTCCCGCCCGTTTCCCACCCAAAATGGAGCAGCGGTTTGTATCGTTTTTTAGAAACGTAGATTGAAAACATAGATCGAATATTATTTATGCATATTAAATACGTCAAGAGAGAACGTTAAATATAAACGCGACTCTTGAAAATAACATATATCTTTTTAAAGGCATTTTTTATAAGAATTAGTGGAATTATTATTTTTTATTCTCATATTTTTCGCGTAGACCACGAAAGTCTCGCAAGTCTCGCTTAATGAAGTAAATTACATAATTGCTGAGTGAAGTGAGTATTAAACAGATTAAAACTCGTATTTATAGTGCATCTTCAAGATTGCGAACTACCATAATTAAAAAAGAAGCTTCATAATATTTCGCGGGAGATTGTTTTACGTATAGAATAATTGTCGAAAATATAAAACGATTCGGCAATCACGCATTTGTAGATATATGTTTGTAGATACGTGTTTGTATTCACATCAGCGATAGCTGATAAGCGATAATATAGAATACACAATTTATCAATGAAGTATAAGAATAAAGAAAAGTGGCAGAAAGCGAATATATATTGCATTGGTATCATTCGTCGTAAATCAAATCGGAGGAATAACGCGTTTTTAAATAATAAGGATGGTACTCTCGAGGTACCTGCAGAGAATCGCGGTGAGTACCGCGAAAATCATTAACGCGCTCCCTCGCATATTTCTTACCTAAAATAATCGGCAAAAAGGACCGGGATTATATGAGACCTTTATATAGTTGAAACGCATTATATAGAATCACGAACGATCTTAATTCCGGCGAGAATACGGCGGGGTCGGCGTGATTAACATATCTGTAGCAGCGAAATAAAAAAAAGAGAAAAGAACAGAGAAAGGGGACGAGTTGGAAGATGAATACACCACCGATAGTCGAAGGAGCTGAGAGGAGCAAAACTGTTCGCGACGGCGGGTGAGAGATTGAAAGAAAAAAGCTACGGAGAACGGGACCGGCGAAAAGACATGAGGACGCCGTGGTGACATTGTCGTATTTTTTACGGCTATAAAACGGATTTGTGCTTGCTCGTGCCCGAATTTTCGCCACCTAAATCCTAGAGATGTTTCAAGCAAACGCAAGTATCCGCGGTGAAGTGAAGTTACTAAGCGAAAGGGAGCATCGACGAAGATGCAATATACATTGGTTACTTTGCATATTATGTACGTACACTGCAAAGGGACTTACTTCTATTCTGCCCTACAATTCCCTACCGTTACTGTATCTTTTTCAAAGTAGATTTAACACAAGTACGTTGTAAAATTGTTCCCGCCACTTTTCTTTAATTAAGTCCAATGGCGGACTTCGAATTGTAATGTACAATTTAAAATGGAAGATAACGTGACTCACGTTACGATGCGCAGCAGAGGAGTTTTAACGGTAGAGCTGCAACTTCGCCGGTCTGTAACATAAAATGTGAAATTCAAATTATAGCAATGCCAGCAGAAATTAATGTTTAAGTATCTAAAAGAAAATTATATAGGTTTGTATATCTCATTCATCTCTAGCAACTGCAGATTAACAAGTTAATTACATAATTTTCAAGAAAATATTCTTTTATCTCAAAATTAATTCGAAAATAAACGTTCAGTCGTTTCTGCTATCTCAAAATTAATATTAAGATGCCTCAGCTCGTTGAGGCGCAGGATTTTACAACAAAAAATGCCTTGTTGCATAGACATTTCATTATTTATAAAATTACAAAATAGTCTTTTATTTTATTTGATTATTTTATTATAAAATAACAAAATTAGTTTCATTTTATTTGCAATGCAAACTTACACAAATTTAAAGGTGGTATAACGTTCCACCATACACGGATAGAATTTTCTCTTAAAATTTACCCTGAAAGTAATGTAATCGTGGAACATGGCATTTTGAAGAACTGTAAGAGAGTTTCTTGAAATTTTACCATACACTCTACTAGTAAAATCGAGGGGGAAACCGCTGAGGGCATTGTGGTGTACAGATTTGCGGCATTACCGGGCATTACGTCTTGCTGAGGCATTATAAAGATAAGATACAATAAGATAAAATAAGATAAAACAAGATAAATAAGATAAAAGAAGATAATAAAATAAAGTAATGCCCACTGGGCATTAGTGGGCATTAGTGTACAAGATTTTGGTCAGCGGTTTCCCCCTCGAGTAAAATGTATACTTAATATAATTACTGGTAGAATGTGTGATAAAATTTTAAACAATTCTCATAAAATGCTTGTAAATGCCATATTGTCTCACGATTACATGATTTTCAGAATAAATTAAAAACAATTCTCTCCCTGTACGCATTCAAGCGCTGAGAAAGGAAACACTTTTCATACCACTATGTTCCAAAGTGTTAATCAGTGAAAATGTATGCGTATCGGATCTTATTCGTATTTTATTCGTATCGTACAAACCTATATTTAAAAAGATAATTATTTAACTTTTTAAAATATTTGTTTAGCTCAAAATTTATCTTGTAATAAATGTTCAGTTATTTCAACCATCTCAAAATTAATATTAAGATGCCTCAGCTCGTTGAGGCACAGGATTTTACAACAAAAAAGTGCCCTGTTGCATAGATATTTCATTATTTATAAAATGTAACAAAATTAGTTTTATTTTATTTGCAATGCAAAATTACACAAATTTAAAGGTGGTACGAATAACGTCCCACGATACACGGAGAAAATTTTCTTTGAAAATTTACCCTGAAAATAATGTAATCGTGGAACAACATGGCATTTTGAAGAACTGTAAGAGTTTTTTGAAATTTTACCATACACTCTACTAGTAAAATGTATACTTAATATAATTACTGGTAGAATGTGTGACAAAATTTTAAACAATTCTCATAAACTGCTTTAAAACGCCATATTGCCCCACGATTACATGATATTCAGAATAAATTTAAATAATTTATTTAAAAAATAATTATTTAATTTTTTAAATATTTGTTTATCTCAAAAATAAATGTTCAGTTATTTTAACTGTCTCAAAATTAATATTAAAATTTCTGAAACAGTAATTACACAGGTATCTTATTCTCATCGCAAAACAGATATTTAGCAAAATACATCACGTCTAAATCGAATGTTAATCGTACATTGCAAAGAAAGCTATTTAAAAAAGTAACTGCATAATTTTCGAAGGCGGTATATTCTGTTATTTCAAAAAATTAATCAAGTATATCTAAAAAAAATTACACCTTACAGTTATCGAACCCTACATTGCAAGTACTCAGATACTTTATAAGATTACCCAATTAATTGCCCAAAAAACTATGTAAAATACATGTCTTCCAAACTTTTCAGGTACAAACGAGCCAGGCCTTTCCCTCAGAACGGAAGCTCGGTCCCTCAATTTCCCGAAAGAGAAACGTATGCGAAGATTCCGCTCCTACGAAAAAGCTCGCGTGTCGATTGGCCAACAGCCATGCGAATAACCAATTAGCTTGCAACTCTTCTGCAAGAGCGGAATCTTACGTGTCTCTTTCGAATAAATTCAAGGATCAAGTTCCAGGCCGTCCGAACGGAAAACAGACGAATGACGCCGCGAACAATAGGTTAGATAACAAATAAGTAACGGAAACATACCCCAGGGTTGCTCCTCCGGCGCCCGACGCCTCCCCGGGCCTCCTCCTCCTCCTCCTCTTCTTCTCCGGGTTAGCTTCCACCGTTCCAGCCGGTGGTAGCACAACACTCGCGAAAATAGGGTTAATTACACTCGCGCGCGCGCGCGCTAATCAGCAGTATGCGACGATCGCGCACTTTGCACGGCACTCCCGACATTAATCGCACGCGACGTGCACTTTATCACTTGACGACGGCGGGCGGGCCCGCGAGGCGAGGGAAGAAAGGCCACGCGAGAGAGTTTTAAACGCAGAGTTTATTACGACCGTGTACTTATCGTCCGTCCCGACGCAGTACGAGATCGCGGGGCAGAGAAAGGGCAAGAGGAATACTTTCGTCACGTTCGAGGCAACAGCCTGACCGCGGCCTACAATACGCGGTAACCGTCGAAAACAGCGCTGCCAACTTCGCCACCCCGCGAGGCGGCGCGCAAGATCGATTCCTCTAGGAATCCTCCAGGAACAGGGGGAAGGGGGGTCGAGTCTGTATCTTAGGCCGATGGCAGAGAACGATCCGTAAACGCTTAAAGCCTCCGCTACAATGATTCTCGGTTCTGTCTACAATGGTCGTAGTCGTAAGAATAATCGA
>NW_011967188.1:319019-403454 GCF_000949405.1 Vollenhovia emeryi
GGCTTAAAGCCTCGTCTACATAGAAGTCGTAAAGTCGTAGTCGTAAGAATAGTCGACTATGATTGGTCAATTCTTATGTGTCTGACGAAATTGACCAATCGCAGTTGATTATTCTTACGACTACGAATTTACGATTTCTACGTAGACGAGCCTTAAAGCCCGTATCAGACTACGGATTGGGATTGGGATTAGATTGAAATTTGACCAATCACAGTAAAGTTTACTAATCTTAAGTTCAGTAACTTTTACTCTGGTCAAATTTCAATCTAATCCCAATCTCAATCCGTAGTCTGATACGGGCTTAAGACTGTCTTAGATCGTAGACGTAAGGCAATAAGGCAGAGAGAAACGTAAGTCGTGAAAGGCTATTGTATACGACTTACGTTTCTCTCTGCCTTGCCTTACGTCTACGATCTAAGACAGTCTTAAGCGTTTACGGATCGTTCTCTGCCATCGGTCCAACACCGCAGTGATAATGCTAAAAGTGAGCAGCTTTGTCTCCCTCTAACCGTCCTCATGGAAAGAGACAAGGCGCCTCGCACTTTTAGCATCTTCACGTTACTGCAAGATGCAGAACTGACCCCCTGATCAGGGGGGGGGGACTCGAGCATGAATCCTTTTCTCTGGCGCCAACTCGTGAAAAGTGAGGCAATTTCATCGACGAGTTTGATATTATTTGTCGGTGAAAATGTTCAATTTACACGAGTTCACGCCCGGAGGAAAAGATTCGCGATCGAGTCGCCGGGATGATCGCTTCCAGCTTTCCATCGGTCGCGGCCGTTCGTTTCGAAACCGGAAGGAGAGGGAGAGAGAAGTTGGACAGGCCGATGATACAAGCGTTCGTCTTCTCCTTTCTTTGCCGACAGAAAGACGAGGACGAACGCTTTGAAGCAGGCCGCACTTCCGCGTACGAAGTGGCGTCGGTTATTATTCCGATCTCCAGATTCGATGACCGGATCGGGAAGCGCGGCGAAAGCCGTTCTGAAATGCGCGAGCGACGAAATTGGCCGCTTGATAACGTCGAGACGCGACAATCCGAACGAATCCCGCGTAAATGCGCGCGCTATTAATGAACGGTACATCGGGGCTTTTTCCGCCGCAGCGCCGGAACGAGCGCGTATTACTCCCGCGTTGAAAAGCCGCAAATTACGTTCCATCGGCAAACCCGGCGAAAGAGCGTTGCGCGCGAAACGCCCAATCATCATTAAAGAAACAATTACCGCGCGTAAATATCAAAGAGAAACGATCATTCATAACGCCCGTCCCGCACGACGTATCCGCGAATCGAGCTCGCGGGCAAACCGCGTGAAAATATCAGTCTCGAGCCAGAGCGAAAACAGAGGTTAAGACACGTTCGCGTCGCGTCGCTTCCATCCCCCTCTCTTTCTCTCTCGTCGAAGCGAATCGAGAACGAGGAAGCGTGAACGTTTTAAAAGTTCCCTCGAGACATCGGCCTTTAATAGTGCTGTAGAGATACCATTTACCGCCGGTGGTCTCACGAAGCGTCGTACAGACGATACTACGATCCTCGATCGTCGCGTCTTCGCGAGTTCGCGACACGCGTGCGAACACGGTCGCGTTCCGTGGGAGAGTGAGAAACAAATGAGAAACGGTCGAGCGCCACCGCCGCCGCCGAAAACAGATTGAAACACGTTCGCGTCGCGTCGCTTCCATCCCTCTCTCTCTTATCGACGCGAATCGAGACCGACAAGGAAGCGTGAACGTTTTAAAAGTTCCCTCGAGACATCGGCCTTTAATAGTGCTATAGAGATACCGTTTACCGCCGGTGATGGTCTCACGAAACGTCGTACAGGCGGTACTACGATCCTCGATCGTCGCGTCTTCGCGACACGCGTGCGAACACGATCGCGTTCCGTGGGAGAGTGAGAAACAGACGAGTAAAGTAACAGTCGAGCGCCCTCGCCGCCGTCGTCACCGCTCGAGCCGCCGAAAACAAATGCGTATCGCTCGAGCCGCCGCCGCCGCCCCCGCCGCCGTCGTCACCGCTCGAGCCGCCGAAAACAAATGAGTATCGCTCGAGCCGCCGCCGCCGCCCCCGCCGCCGTCGTCACCGCTCGAGCCGCCGAAAACAAATGCGTATCGCTCGAGCCGCCGCCGCCGCTGCCGCCGCCGCTCGAGCCGCCGAAAATAACTGCCGGTCAGTCGAGCCGCCGCCGCCGCCGCCGCCGCCCACTGTTGCTGCCGCTGCCGCCGACGTTACCGCTCGAACCACCTGTATACGAATGATATCACGCTCGCGTTTCAAGGGACAATGAAAAACAAAGGCTAATATTATATTTGTTCGACAAATTTTTCCAAGCGCGTCGACTGACTGCAGAATAGATAATTTTCGTTTTCGTCGCGAACGTGTTTGAACCCGTTTCCTTCTGGCTCGCGGCTATTTTCACGCGGCTTGCCCGCTCGCTCGTTTGTCGCGCGGGCGTTATAAATTCAGAATAGATAAATTAGAGAACTTTTCTATTCTGCAGTCAATTGACACGCTTGGAAAATTTGTCGTACGACAAATGTAATATTAGCCAAACGGTCGAGCCGCCTCGTATACGGACGATATCGCGCTCGCGTTTTAAGATTGCTATTACATTTGTCGTGCGACAAATCTCTTAAGCGCGTTAGCTGACTACAAGCTAGAAAATTTCAACATTTTCGAGAACTTTCCTATCCTGGTCGTACGACAAATTTTTCAACCGTGTCGACTGGCTCCAGGATAGGAAAGTTTGCCGGAATCTAGAAATTTTCTAGCTAGTAGCCAGTCAACGCGGTTAAAAGATTTATCGATGGGCTGCGGAATAGAAAAGTTCTCGTGACTCTAGAAATTTTCTACTCGGCGGCAAAATGTAATATCAGGCTAACGATCGAGTCGTCTTGTATACGAACGATATCGCGCTCGCGTTCTAAGATTAATATTACATTTGCCGTGCAACAAATATTTTAATCGCGTTGACTGACTACAAATTAAAAAATTTCTAGATTTTCGACAACTTTCCTATCCTGGAGCCAACCCATACAGCACGCATGTCTAAAAGACGACTTAAAGATGTCTTAAAGATGTCTTTTAGGCATGCGTGCTGTATGGGAAGTGACGCGATTGAAAAATTTGTCGTACGACCATGATAGGAAAGTTGTCGAGAATCTAGAAATTTTCCAGCTTGTAGCCAGTAAAGGCGCTTAAAAAAATGCTCGATGGGCTGCAGAATAGAAAAGTTGTCGAGTCTCCAGAAATTTTCCCGGCAGCAAAATGTAATATCAAGCTAACGATCGAGTCGCCTCGTGTACGAACGATATCGCGCTCGCGTTTTAAGATTGCTATTAAATTTGCCGTACGACGAGGACAGGAAAGTTCTACGGGAACCTAGAAATGTTCTATCTCGTAGCCAGTCGACGCGCTTAAAAAAATTTCTCAATGGGCTGCAGAATAGAAAAGTTGTCGAGTCTCTAGAAATTTTCTACCCGGCGGCAAATCTAATAGCGGGCCAACGATCGAGCCCCCTTTGTGTACGAACGGTATCGCGTTCGCGTTCCGAGAAACACAATAAACAACGAACGTTGTAAAAACGCTGGTAGCCGCCTCGCGTACGAATCATTTCATCCCCGCGTACCCGGTAGAGGGGTGACCTTTGCCGGCGCGCGATAAGCCGTAACGTACGCCGGCACACCGCGAGCGCGTGAAAAACAAGTTACGATCAGTCGTACGTCGTGGCTCGAGACGGCCGGGCGTGTAACCGCCTCGCTCCATTGCTTCCCCGCGGAACGCGAGCGCGATCGGAGTAACACGCGTGTGCGGTGTGCGACGCTCCGTTAACAATATCCACGGTATCGATAATCCGACAGACGAAGAGGACTTTCTCTCTGTCTCTCTCTCTTTCGCTGCCGCGACTTGCCGCTCGAACGGGAAGCGATGCGACGCATGTGACGTGAATAACGAAAAGCGCCTTTGATACTCGCCGAGCGTTCGTTTCGGCGTACATATTTCGTTTCTATTTCGCGGAATGCACCGCGCGGAAGTTCGGCACGTTTTACCGCATCGCGTCGGAGAGATCATTAAAGCCTCCGCTACAATGATTCTCGGTTCTGTCTACAATGGTCGTAGTCGTAAGAATAATCGACTGCGATTGGTCAATTCTTATTGAGCGACTACGACTACGACCATTGTAGACAGAACCGAGAATCATTGTAGCGGAGGCTTTAATGCGTGGTCTACAATGCGAGTCGCAGAGTCGTAGTCGTAAGAATAATCGACTGCGATTGGTCAATTTCGTCGGACACATAAGAATTGACCAATCACAGTCGACTATTCTTACGACTTCTATGTAGACGAGGCTTAATTCGGTTCTACCGGCTGGGAGCGTCGCACGAGACGAAGTTGGCAACATTGTCCCGTGAGTTTTTCGGTAACGTCGCGAACGGCATAGTTCCGTAGCCGCGCATTGAGACGCGCGATCGCGAAAGTTGAACGTTTTAATTGGCGGCGAGGGTTCTTTTCACGTCGCGGAATGATAAAGTGCGTGTCGCGCGTGATTAACGTCGGGAGTGCCGGGCGAAGTATGCGATCGTCGTATGCCGCTGATTAGTGCGCGCGCGCGCGCGCGCGCGTAATTAACCCGATTTTCGCGAGTGTTACGTGTGCAACTCGGAGGAAACTATGGAGGAGTCTAACCTGAGAGGAGGAGGAGGCCCGGGCGAGGCGTCGGGCGACGGCGAAGCAGCCCCCGGTAAGTGTTCGTTACTTACTTCTTCGAAATCCGTCAAAATTCGTTGCATCGTTCGTTTGGTGTCTCAACGTTGTATCTAAAAGTTAAAGGGGAAGTCTGCGTCTGCGTGGTTTCGAATCCGGAAGATATTTTTCTCGGAAATTACATGCGATTCTCTTGTGAAATATCTCTTGCGAGATACGAGTAGCGCATTTACAAGCGCAACGTATATAATTATCTTTGAGATATCTTTGAATTAGTTTCGCGGTTGAATATTTTCGCGGGATTAAATTGTCTCATTAAAAATTCTTTGGCCAGACACGAAAAAGATTCGATATATAATTACTGTGTTTGAGATATTTTGATATTAATTTTAAGATAATTGAGATAACTGAGTTATTTCAAGATAAATTCCGAGAGAATAAAATATCTTTTTTGAAAATTATCTTGTGTGTTGAATATTTACTTGCAACATACAAATAAGTTTTGATAAGCCAAAATATAATTATTTTGTGAAATATTTGATCATTAATTTTGTAATAGCTTAACTTCAAAATTAATATCAATTTTTAATAATTAATGTTTTTCACAAGTCACGTGATTAACTTATTAAAATATCTATTTGCGAGATACGAATAGCATTTGATCAAGCGCAACGTGTTATCTTTGAGATATCTTTGAATTTGTTTCGTGGCTGAATATTTTCTCGGGAATAAATTGTCTTATTAAAAATTCGTTTACGAGACACGAAAAGATTCGATACATAATTACTGCGGTTGAGATATTTTAATATTAATTTTAAGATAATTGAGATAACTGAGTTATTTCAAGATAAACTCCGAGAGAGAATAAAATATCTTTTTTGAAAATTATCTTGTGTGTTGAATATTTACTTGCAACATACAAATAAGTTTTGATAAGCCAAGATATAATTATTTTGTGAAATATTTGATCATTAGTTTCGTAATAGCTTAACTTCAAAATTAATATAAATTTTTAATAATTAATGTTTTTCACATAAGTCACGTGATTAACGTATATAATTATCTTTGAGATATCTTTGAATTAGTTTCGTGGTTGAATATTTTCGCGGGATTAAATTGTCTCATTAAAAATTCTTTGACTAGACACGAAAAAGATTCGATACATAATTACTACGGTTGAGATATTTTAATATTAATTTTAAGATAATTGAGAGAACTGAGTTACTTCAAGATAAATTCTGAGAGAATAAAATATCTTTTTTGAAAATTATCCTGTGTGTTGAATATTTGTTTGCAATATACAAATAAGTTTTGATAAGCCAAGATATAATTATTTTTTGAAATATTTGATCATTAGTTTTGTAATAGCTTAACTTCAAAATTAATATCAATTTTTAATAATTAATGTTTTTCACAAGTCACGTGATTAACGTATATAATTATCCTTGAGATATCTTTGAATTAGTTTCGTGGCTGAATATTTTCTCGGGAATAAATTGTCTTATTAAAAATTCGTTTACGAGACACGAAAAGATTCGATACATAATTACTGCGGTTGGGATATTTTAATATTAATTTTAAGATACTTAATGAGAGAACTGAGTTATTTTTCAAGATAAATTCCGAGAGAATAAAAGATCTGTTTTGAAAATTATCTTGTGTGTTGAATATTTATTTGCAACATGCAAATAAGATTAGAAAAACGCAATGATAGTTATTTTTAAATATTTGAACATTAGTTTTGTAACAATTTAACTTAAAAATCAATTTTGAATTAATTTAATGTTTTTTACAAGTCACGTGATTAACTTGTTAAAAATCTATTTGCGTGCTACGAATAGCATTTGATCAAGTGCAACATATATAATTATCTTTGAGATATTTTTGAATTAGTTTCATTGCTAAATATTTTCTTGGCAATGAATTGTCTTATTAAAAATCTGTTTGCAAGACATGAAAACATTCATAATAAAATATCTTTTTCGCACATTATCTTGTGTTGAATATTTATTTGCAACAAGCAAATAAGATTACATAAGCGCAGTGACATCATTATTTTTGAAATATTTGGACATTAGTTTTGTAACAATTTAACTTTTTTGTGAACATTATACAATTATCTTATTAATTACCTGCTTGCAAGATAATTTGCGAATCGGGTTTGATACACGCAGTATACAAGATTTTCTCTAATATAATTTTTTTTCACAAGTTACGTGATTAACTTGTTAAAATATCTATTTGCGTGATACAAACAAAAGTTTGATATATCCAATATGTGTATTAGTTGTTTTACGTATTGACGTTAGTTGAGAAATAATGACAAATAATTGTTTAACACATTCTTACGTCAATTCTATTTTAAAAAGATCTCGAAAGAATACTCTCTTCGAGAAAGCAAAATGATTTTACCAGCCATAATATAATTAACTATTATATTATAATAAAAATTCTTCATAATTAACGTCAGTATTATCTTTACCATATCTGGCATCTTTAATAATACAGCAAATTTATTGCGAAAAATATTACCTCAGCCAGGCTTTGAATCTGGACCTCCCTACACTCTGGGCGGGCGTCTCACCAATTCAACCACCGAGGCATAGGATAATATTTGTCGCAATAACATTATAAAGATGTTGTCTACGCGTATATTTTCGACTTTTGTGAACTGCGCGCCGGCAAGGGCGCGCGAAAATTTTGCGACAAATATTATCATATGCCTCGTTGGTCGAATTGATGAGACGCCCGGCTAGAGTGTAGGGCGGTCCAGGTTCAAACCCTGGCTGAGGTAATATTTTTCGCAATAAATCTGCTCTATTATTAAAGATGCCAGATATGGTCAAGAAAATACTGACGTTCATGATATAATTACTTCAAATTTTAAAATGCACATGTAATTTTACAAAATTATAAGAACAAAAGTAAAAACTATTAAAATACAGTCACGGAGACAAATGTGACAATGAATACCTACGTAGCGAAATTACTGTACATATTTAGGTACAGTGTACAAAATTCGCAACAATTTTTTGTAGACATAGTTTGAAATAAATTAATACGCCGTGATGACATTTCAGGACATAAGTTTTGTCGATAATCTATCGTTAAGAAAACTATCTTGCAATACTATTTTCTTGCGTGCCATCCTACTATATTGATCACAAATGGTTAACGTTACTATATTCCCTTGAGTTTGTGCAATTTATTCATTTTTCTTATCGCAATTTTGCAATACAAAGCTGCGAGGCTATCTTTCCTCAATTTTCTGGCTGCCGGGATTACTTTTTTCTCCGAGTATAGCAAATAGGAGATTTTGTGATATACATTTACGTAATATAGGATATCCCGTATATTACATCTTCGTCGATATTTTCTTTCGTATTATCGCTCAGCGGCTCGTCCACTTGAAAATCTCTCAGATTCATCGTAAAACTCCGGCGAAAAATAGACCGTTTTACGGCCGCAAAAAATTAGAACAATGATACGGAAGTGCCTTCGCGTTTTCCCTCGCCCGTTTCCGTTCTCCGCAACGTCTTCCCCGAGTACGGACCACTCTCGTCGCGATCTGACGAGATGAGGAAAATATCGAGAGCGGGCTTCGTCTTGGCGCTCCGCTCGAGAATTACGGTCGTTGCGAACGGATGCGCGTGACCTGCGATAAAAGCGCAGGTGCGATGATGAACCGAAAACACAGCGAGCGTTTTTCATCGCGGCTAGATACAGGAAAGCGTGCAATCTGTTCCGGTGTGGCGCGTGAGTAAAATCGATCGGGAGGGATACGATGAGGTCCGCGCGCTAACGCCAAGTTCGCGTTCCATTAAGCGCGGCCGGTAAGCGCCCGGCGGTCCGTGCAGCGGAAACTCACCATCGTGTAACGCACGCGACATGCGCTCGCAAGCGTTTCGTGCTTTGATAACACGAAACGCGCAAAAAGATTAAACGATATTAATCCCGTTAAATCTCGCAATCCTCTCGGAAGCTCTTCCAAAAAGAGAACGTGCTCACTTCCCTTCCCCTCCCGCGGATAAAAGTACGCGCCGCGAATCCGTCTCGAACTGAAAAAGTGTCGAAGGAATTTCTTATTATTCGAGATTACTAAATGAGCGTAAAACTCCAGAGTTTCGACCAAGACGCGAAAGCATTTGCCAAAACCCCCTTTTTTTCTCCTTTCTCTCTCTCTCTCGAGTGGATATAAACGTCTTTATAAGTCACTACGGAGTGGCACGTGAGTGGAATCAACTGGAAGTTTCCGAAGCGGCTCAGCTATAATTCTCACAATGCGAAACCTTTTACCTTTTTTTTCTATTTTTTCGTAATTAAGACGCACCCGTCGATTACTCTCTGCGGATAATTGCAGACGTAAGCGAAATTCCGGAACGAAGAGGCAGAAGAAAGCTGATAAATCCGTTGCGCACAATCGTGTATGATTTTTACTTTTATTATCGCATCGCGAGGAACGCGTTAATTAACTTGGCATGAAAGTATATTTTTTTTAATGCAAGAAGCTCAATTTAAATTAAATTCACGACTATGTCGCTGCGTCAATAAGAAATATTATCAAGATTTGATATGAATCGCTTAAAGAAGAGAAATTCGTAAATTCTCCCTACAGATATTAAACTCTTTTTCTTTAATATTATTTTATTACTGTCACTTATTATCTATTTATTTTTCTGATCGCAAACTCGAAGATCGCGCGTGTTTCCACGCGATCGAGCATGATGTGCGGTTACTTTTACTACCATTCCCAGTCCACGCTTCTGTAACTCGATTACTTGATCGATCGAATCTTGGGGCGTACTGACATCGCCGACCGACTTTGATAATAAAATCACACGAATTCCCGATTGATTGAAAGCGCGCGATAAAAGCGTAAGGCGGTAAGAATGAACGATAGGCAGAGATCGATTCCTTTCCCCTCGAATAGTTAGAGCTATCGGTGCGGGCTCTAGCCCGGAGCGGCGCGTGAGTGGAATCAATTGGAAGATAGGAAGGTAGCGTTGTAGCATCCAAGTAGAAGTTCCATTAAGCCCGAGGAACTCAAGAGGCAGGCTCTCTACGTACACTCGGGTAGTCTTGCGACCGAACGACGCGTGCTCGCAGCTGCAAGACGATCAAGCAAGTTTCCTGGAACTCGGACTCCCGCGGTGCTACCCGGGACAATGACTTGTAATTAAGGGTAAGATCGACCGTCCGATATTCCGCGATGGCCCGGAAACTACGGCGCCGCGGCGGAAGCTTAGAAGCTCTCTTCCTCTAATGGCCGACAACGATCGGCTAGTAAAAACTGCTGAGTTATTTATTTCACGTGAGCCAAGCTGGCGCGCTGCTAGGCTCGGACGGATGGTCCGATTTAAAGTTCATTACTTTCAAAATCCGTGCCGTGTAGAAACGCCCGGGTTATCAGTTACGCGAGAGGAGCTCTTTACTCGATTCAATCTCTTGTCTTTTTGCTTTGCGACTTCTGGCGAACAAGTTTCTAGTAATTGTTTTCCCCCTCCGCCGCAACGGAGATTCGCCGGACCAAATTGTCGAAATAAAAGAAGAAAATGAGCTGGATTTTTTTAAGTCCCTAGGGAACTAGTTACTTTCGAAATTTCCAAATCGGAGAATGCGAACAATACATTTGACATTGTTCCGGTAAGGAGAATGCCCTCGCATATCAGAGAGTGTAGCACTCTTTTGGCGCGAAATTCTCCACATACAATAGGAAATTCCGCAGATGTTTTAGCTTTCAACTTCTGACGGTACAAAGCGCGTCTCCGGCCACGTGCCGTCCCTTTGGTGCGCGCAAAGATCTCCCATCGTGCGAAATCGTGGGCGCGAATCGGCTCGCTCATCCAGGTGGAACGCGCGCGCGGCCGAGAATCGGCTCGGGGACAAGACGCGAAGAGAGACGTCCCTTGGAGCTGTCGGAGAAGGCGAAGTACGAGAACTCTCCTCTCGCGAAGGAGGGAATTGAGAGGAAACGCTACCGGCGCGGCGCGTGGGGCTGGATAGAAACGCGCCGTCGCTCGTCCGACACGTGATGGGAATACTCGGGTCGGTCCCCCTTGAATTCCCGCGTTTCCGTTTCCGGTGCAGCTGGGTCGCGTTTCTGTACCGTTGGTACCTCGGATATAATCAAAGCCGTGTATCCCGTGTCGATAGAGGCACCGCAGAATGGAATCAAACCGCGCCGAATCAAATCCACGAGGTCGAGATTCCGCAACTGATTATGATGGATCCTTTACGACGCTATCGATCGCTCGACTGCGATATCTCGTACTCTCGGAGCTTTGCCTCGGCCCCGCCGCACGTTTCACGAATGATATATGACGCCGGTTGATATTGTTTCCGCGGCGGAAACCAGCTATATGCGAAAGGAAAGCGCGTCGCGATATCGCGCTCGGAAATAAGCGAGAGGTTTCCCGCGATTCGGGAGAGTAACGCGCGATAAACATCGAGATGGGAAATGTTATGTTGCGTATGCGCGCGATCAACAATATTTTCCCGATACGCAAATGTATAGGCGACAGCAATTTGCTGCCGCATTTAGTCGGAGTAACTCGACAGTTAATTACGACGTCAGGAAATGACGCTGTTGTGCAGCTGCATTATTTATGTTGTGTACGCGAACGCCGGCGGAGCTCGCTGGCAAATTTCGCGAGAAAATTCCCGCGGACGATCGACGTACATACGTACCATCGCATCCCTTCGTACACTCGTCTCGAATCGTCTCTCGATTTGTTTCCACGTCTCTCGATTCGCTTTACTCGGTACCTCAGTTGCGCGAAGCTTTTACAGTGTAAATGGAGAGTGCTTTCCAGTCGGGGCGGCAAAAAAACCAGCGGAACAAAAGTGCTCCGTGATCTGCCGGTGTATTAGATGCCCGTGCGGATATCCACCGCGTATCGATCTAAAAAACCGCATCACGTCGCGTCTCGATGACTCAGCCAATCAAAGTAATGATTGATCTTCCCCATCGAAGATCTTGAACTTATAAAGGCGATTGCCGTTATTAAAGATATCTCAAGTGGTCCGTTCTCTTATTGCTTTCGAAGCTTAATAACAATCTCGGAACGTAGTTAGAAAAGAGATAGATTAAACGGTTTATCAGTACTTGATAATTGGTCTGCGTGGTTTGCATTATTGAGAGCTCACGAGAGGTCCTTTGTTTTCTACGAGTATTCATTATACGATATTGCGTGCTTTGCATAATGCATGCAAGAGATAAGACGTAAAAGACAATTGGCACGGCGAACCGTTATTGTTCAATTGCGGACGGTAACTTACACGTGTATTTTACCTTAATTGCAAATCTGATCTATTTTCTGTAAAGTTAATATCGAAATTCTTGGCTGTACTTGTCGGTTTAGTTTTTATTTACGTTTTTCTAGAACGATTAACGTCGCTGTTGCTGAAAGATTAGAATAGAAGATTTCCGTTTGGTGATAATCGCAATTTTTAATTCGCACGATAAAACGTAAGGTTTCTGAGGACTTATAATTGCATCTCTGCCTTAGAACTCATTTTTATGTTCGCAATCGTAGCGATTTATCGTGCGCATTATTGCAACGCGAAACATGTATAAATCACGCTAGTTTATTATTATGAATTGCTTACTTTTTGAAGTTACGGGTCCTTTGTTACATCCGCAAGTTTAATTGGTGTGATAAGATTTCAAAAAGAAATTTAATTAACTCGTTAAATGCTCCGGAAATGTCCCGACAACGTAGTAAACGCCCCGACCGCTTTTCATATTTATTTTCATGCTGACAGTAGACTTACAACTTTGTCAAGAGAAACTCGTTTTCAAACGCCCGGTTACGATATCGATTACGCAGTGTACAAAGAACCACGTGCTGGATTTGCAAATCGGTAAAGGTGAATTCTATAGTTGGAGGGCGTGAAACGAGATCGAGAAGGATTTGTAAAAAGAAAGCGGAGAAAAGGAGCGAGTATATAGAAAGTTTAACTGAAAGAACAGGGATAGATGCGCGAAAGAAGGAAGAAAACGAAATGTAAAAGCGAGCAAGACTCAGAGAGAGGCGCGAGAGTGCCGCGAGAGAGTGCCGTGGTAATTAGCTGCCGCTCTAAACTCATACAGTCGACCGGATCAAGTACTTTACTGGAAAAGTGCCTAATTCCACGCTCGACATGCCCCATGGGGATCGAAGGCCTGCTACCGCAGTTACACTGTTCATCACCTCCGACCATACCAATCACCTTCTGTTAGCGTCCCTTTTTGCGGACCGAAACCTTTCCACGAGGAGGATCCAACTTTTCTCAGCATGCGATACCCTTCCGTTCCCCATTAAGGTTCGCTCCGACGAGCGAACAGACTTACGCTGTACCGCGCGGCCGTTTTTGCGCCGATCTCTCTTTCAAGATAAGGACACGACCAACTAAGCGCGAGTTTAGAAAAACGCGCCTTCCGGAAAGTGAGAACATTAGCAAAAGTGGCAAAAATTAAAAAAAAAATGCCCCCGCTTTATTCCATCTTTATTCCTACGGTCCACGGCCCTTAATGGTTCGTCAGTATTATTTATTTTTGCCATGTATGTGAAAGATAGTTATGACGAAGCGAACGATATGAAAATATTGTTTTTCGCTACACGAGGTTCGGCAAACTCGATCAGTTTGTTAGCTGATTACACGGCAGCCGATGAAACAGGACTCAATTTTTCGGGTCCGCGAGCGAGAAAAGGTTTATACCCGCATATTCGCGTATAAATTCGTCACAGAGTACATGTAGTATGCGCATATGCAGGCAACGTAATTCGGTCTCGTAAAAATACGCGCCGCCAATCGCGACCATGCGTGGATTTACTCGGAATTTAAAAGACTGCTAATAACACAGTAAATTCAATGTGATTAAAAAGCAACCTTCTATCACAGCCGTCCGTCGGTTTCATATTTTCTCACATTCAATATCTCATCTCTCTCGTCTACGGAATATGATTTCATGCCATTCCACGTACTGCATTTATCTGCTTCGGGTACATTAAAATATGTCGATGTAACAAGGACTTATTTTATCATAACCATCGCGAAAGTAATCGATGATTCCAGGAAAGCTAATTTCATATCGTCTTTCTATTTTGTGATACGCGATATTATTATTCATTTAATATATCAAGTCTCTCGGGATTTACATTATCGCAAATGACACTTATATCAATTATAAACTTTTCTCTCGCTACAAAAACGTTTTTTCGCAAAGTTGAAACTTAGTTAAATCTCAAAGTAACGGACATTAATATCGTTCAAGGGCAATTATTTAAATTCTCTATCCTGTGACAACATCGTCCGTAACGTTGTAAGAATAATGACGTTTACATTGATTTGCGGGGTAATGTAACGTCGTAAAAACTAAAGTGAAAGCTCCATTTTCCGAGGGAAGACCGCCGCTACCGCTAGAAATACTTGCTTTAATTTAGCGCCAGGTTCGCCAATTGTGCGCCAATAAAACCAGCCTTATCGCTCGGGAATTGAAGCGGTTAAACTTAATTCGATCTCTTAAGTCAGCACGCTGAGATTTTCATCAGCCCTTAGAAGCTTCAGAGAGCGGTCGCGACCGTCTTCATCTCAGTAGACGGTATGTTTCTCTTTCATAAGCGCGATTAAAGACTCTCGGAAAAGAAAACCAAGCGGTCGCCCCCTTTCCACAGGGTCTTCTTTCTGACGCCAGTCCTTCCCTCCACGTTTTTCTTATTCTTTCGCCCCGTTTATAGCCTACCCTTATAATTTTATTTATCGTCCTGCGGGATGTTTCGTCTCTTCTTCGCTCCGTTCCTCTAGCCTACTTTTAAACAGTTTCTCAGTGACTTTCGCAAACAGGTGTCAACAACCTTGTGACTTACGATTGCTCCAAGCTACGGAGTATCACATTGATGTTTTATTTTATTTATTGAAAAGAAATCAATATATGTGTTCCGAGTAGAGAGGAGTCCTTGCCTTTTTAACTCTTTGAGAATTTTACAACAAAAAGAATATACATATGCTTAGTTGCACAGAAATTTTATTTTTATAAGATGTGACAAAATAGTTTTATTTTAACTATTTCGAATACAAAATTACACAATTTTAAAGGTGGTATGAATAACGTTCGACCATGCGCGTTGAGGCACTGAAAAAATGGGACATTTTTCATACCACTATGCTTCAAAGTGTTAATTTACATATATACATATAATTAATTTGTATACATACAAACGAGCGGAAAAACCTTCCTTTCTCGCATAAATATACAACGTTTCAGGCTCACGAATCAAACTTTCTTATCGCTTTGCTTTTGACGTCTTTGAGCTCTAACAGACGGTAGATTGACGGAACCATACAAAATGATGGCAATCTTCAATAACTCTCTTCTCCAGTGTTGTAACCAACTTGGTTTCAAGCACTCGCGTAAGCTTGCGCGCCACAGAGCCGACGTCCAAGCATCACGAACTAAACTCCACTTTGTCCAACGCATTGATCCGAACGGTATTAAAAGACCCGACACAAACCGGCAACATACACGACCGCAGCTTTTTCAGCATCTTCATTGCCTTCGTTACTCTGTAGAGAGGAGGCATTGTACCTCGAAAACGGGATGCTTTGTAACCGGCCAGCTATTTAAAATCCAGCAACGCTACGCGACGCCGATAATCGCTATGCCCGCTGGGCGTAATTAGAGCGGACCAGACGAGTTTATTATCTTCCTTTGAGCATTCTAACGAACGCCCCAAAGCTATGTGAAACCCGCGTTACATCGAATTGTCTTTGGTCCAGCTTAGCCTTTTCTTAAACGCAATATGGGATACGTTATTGTTGCTCATTTGGCGCGAAATCTTGTATCACGGTATTGCCCCGTCGAAAATGTAATCGCGGTAGCATTGAAAACAATGCGTCATGCAAAATCACAATACAATGACATACACTTGTCGATACCACGTTTCGTTTTGTTATAACTGTTGATCTGTCATCTCGTCTTTTCAGTTTTCAATCCGCGAAAATGAAATAAAACGCACGATAAATTGTGAAGATATATTTTCTATATATAACACAAATTTTCTATATATGCATCAATGCAAAAAAAATTTATATTTAAGATTTAATATTTTTTCATTTAATATTTATTTTACGAAGAGGCATTAATTAATGTATCTATACTAAATCAATATTTAGTGTACACATTCACCTTAAAAAGGCCTCCAATATCTGTTTCTCTTTTTATTGCAACCATATTTGCTACAAGTAAAATTAAGTAGCTAAAGTTACTTTCAGTGCAACTATGCATATTTCGAAAATGAATAAATAAATTCTTTCAAAACTAAATAAGAGCGCACAAGCACTTGCTTTGCTTTTATTCACACGACGCATTATCCAAAGTTTTCAAGTTATAGCTCCTTAGAGCCGACAAGGAGAATACCCCTCGGTCGTAAAAAAATGAAAAGAAAAAAAGATATCGCGTTCTAACCATAAAAGAACGCAGCAGAAGTCACGGACTTTCTTGATTTTCTTCGCATGAACGGCAGCAGATGTAATTTGGCTCGGCGCCGGAGGGTAAAGAAGATTAAACTGTAAAAAAACCAACGACCAGTTTAATCATAATAATTCTAATTACTCGAGAACAAAGTCAGGAGATAGATAAAGTTACTAGGGAGAAACAGATGTGAGAAAGAGGATGAAGAGATGCGTTAGATTGCAGAAACGATGGGAGAAAAGTTCAGCTGCGTCGTAATGCTGCGATTACCAACTTCTTTTTTCGCATATAAATCACTCGGACATGAAGACAGAAAAGTGAATCTTTTTTTTTGCCGCGCTAATTTCCTACTCGCGTCGAGAAGAAGCTGCGATTGTGCTTTGCCTACGTTTCCTGTTCTTTATCATAAATCAGTTTCGTCCACCCACTTTCCCTTTTCCTCTCGCTGACCTCTCTCGTTCTCCCCCCCCCCTCTACTTGATCCATTCTTTCAATTCCATCGACCCTATTCCTCGCGAGGTCGTTAATCCTAATTTTCATTCAGTCTTTTCGAGCGTACCGCCTCTCTTCCTCGATAAAATGAGAATTTCGCATCATCGCCAGCGACTATTAATTTTCTCGCCCATATCTTTTCATGAACAATTACGTCTCGCAATTACTCAAAGCTAATCTATAATTCAGGTATTTCTGTTTTCCGTTGCATTCTGCTTTGCGTATGTATATTTATGTCTAAGGTTTGCATATTGATTCTTGCATTGTACTATATTTCTTTCTATATATAATTAATGTGCAGGATAGAATTTCATAATTTTACAACGAAATTATGCGACTCATTTAGTCGTGATGAAATAAAAAGTTCATCTGCGAGAGTTGGTGTATGTTTAACCGCGAGTTTGCTGGCCTAAATCGAAACAAAAGGCGATAGGTACTCTTGATATTTAAATGCTAAGCAGAATCGGAGAGACTCTCTTTCCCGGCCCGGCGCTCATGAAAATCAAATAATCGTATTGTAGAATACATTTGAACAGCGTTGCCCTTCGGTTCGTTTATCACGTTGTTCGTAAATATCACGGTTTTGCGATTCAATCTGCACGAATGCCTCAGGCAAGGCGGTAAGGAATCTGTGCAGCTTTGATCGTCGTTTTCATTATCAGTACATCCGCGCGACTGACGAGCCATAGTACTCGAAATTTGATCGCGTAACAAGAAATTGCGAGCCACGACAGACGGGGCAGGGTTAAATTTGCATAATAGATTCGAAAATCTTGCAAATTAGTATATATAAGAACAATACTCCTTTTGACGCACATTTTACCCAACATATGATAAAAAAGCGCAATTTTCTCTTTCGTTTTATTGAAATTTATTAAAGAGAAAAACGTTATTTTGATAAGCTTCTCTCACACTGATCGGTTTTTATAAAGTTTTTCAGATATAATTTTATTTAATTATATGGAAAACTATCTCTGTCTCTGATGTTATTCAAGAAATTTATAAAAATGTGCTTCCCAGTATTAATTGTTGATTTTATTCTCAAATATTTAAACGGTGAAGTTAATGGTTATTTAATGACCAAACGATTTGATGTAAAATGCTTAACGGTGAATTAACTAAAGAAATGTTTTGTAAACTGTAAAAAGTTTGTTTGCAAAGCACGTCAAGTCCCAAATCTAATTTGCACGAAAGCCCCGGATACGGAGATAAAAGAGATAATCATTTCAGCGACCAGGATCGTTGCAAAGGCGGTAATCGATCGTTCACGCGAATTCCATTAAGCTCCCGATTTTTTTTTTCTATTTCGATAAAGGAACATGTTCTATCAAAGTGCAATTTTATGCGGGCATAGAAATGCACCTCTCTCATTTATGAATTTGTGGATCGTTATTTTTTTTTTCAAAGTCTATAACACACGACACGTGAAGTTGAAAAACACGGCAGTATGAAAAAACGATATTTTAAAGTAAAATCGGCCGCGTGCATATTTATCCTGAGGAACTTGTTCAAAATAATATTTACGCTAACTTGTTACAAATATTCCATGCTCGAATATTATAGGCACATATATCTATTTTCTTATCCGCCAGAGACTCGTGAGGTTTAATTCATGCGAATACACAAGACGATGTGAATAAATAAGAAAAATCACCCTTTTGAGAGGTCGCTTGAATGGCCGGCACCGTCGAGTTTTCAAAAACGGTTCCTGGCGAACATCGATGTTTTACCCTTACAATCGCGATAAAGAAAACATATTTTATGTATAAAGACTTTAAGAATATTCTTAATAGTTTTATGTATAATATACGATCCCTTACGTAAAATATTTTTCCAGTCAGTGGAATATGCATGTATACTCAATATATAATAGTGAAATTTGGTTTTTACAATCGTAAGAAGCGTCAGGAAAAAAGTTTCCAGTCACACGAGACCATTTCTTTCTTCTTAACGGTAAATTTATCTTCTTGGTATATCGACCAAGTGTCAAACGAGAGGCATCAGTCACAAAAAGAACAAAGTTATTATATTGCATCATTTGTAAAGATAATAGTACAAGTTGAAATTTAATTGCCGTTGATTAACGGCGAAGGCAAATATAAGAGCATAATATTGTATATACACGTTAAATGTGTTTGTCGCGCGCAATTTGTTTTGAAAATAACACTCTCTATATTCTGCTAAATTGTACGTATATAATTGTCTTATGTATTTTCAAAATCAGGACCTGACACATTAATTATATTATACAGCTCTATACCCTAAATATTATCAAATTTATGCCAAGCGTATATGATATTTGAACGAAATTATAGTGGAGGGTAAATATACGAAAAAATATGAATGCGTTGATTTTACGCAGAATGATTGCAACTCGGTTGAAAAAATTCTATCTAAATTCAACGTATTTATATTTTTTTTACGGTTCTTGTTTATATGTGCAAAATGTTTGCGGCAAAATACGATTTTGTGAAAAACTAGTAAACATATTCGACATTTTTCCTAGGAGACTGTTGTATACTTAATCTCATTCCTATTTAATTTACGTAAAATGTGTTATCGATTTGCCATAAAATTAAAGATAATTTTTCAGTACGCTCTTATATGCTCCCACATGGAGATCCGAATCCTTTCCGTGTGATAGCAGCAACCCTCCCTTCCTCAATTCCTTTTTCCGCAGGTATAAAAGTTTACGTTAAAGACGATGACTTTCCAACCCTCATAAACAGCACATGTTCAGAATCCAATTTTCGCGAATGCCTCGCAGCAGATGGAAAAACGATATGAGGTTGATGCGATCTTGATCGACACTTTTCAACCTCAAAATCGGGGAATCTAAATAGCGCGATTTCGTATGTGGTAACTGATAAGTATAAATAATACCATAACGTCCGCAGTAACTATAAATAATGTAATACGCTACATGTACTAAAATTTTATAATAAATACATACGAATGTTTCAGAACGCGTTTGCCATATAATATGACATAAAATCGAAACTATCCTTTATGAAATACATTTTGCGAAACACTAGGTTTATTTTATAGAAATTTATCGCATAAACTGTTATGCTTTTCGATAAATCGTTTAGTTAAGAGACAGAAGTGTTCAAAAATTGATCCCCGATTAGAAAATATCTCGTGTACGTAAAAGCTAATTGAACGCATAATATAAACTGTAAAATTTACAACATACGTTTTCGGTATACGATTATGCAATCCGCGATGTAACGGAAACTGAAACCGCAAACCGCGACAAACCGATACGTCGCGGAGCTATTTTGTGAAATGTAACCAATGGATTCTGCAATAACGTTGTACGCGTCATATCCAAAGTTGTCTGAAGAAGATTGCCTGTAAATTCTCGGCTCTGACTTGTGTGAAAGACGTTCTCCCTTAAAAACTATTATCCTACCTAAGCAAAAGCTGCAGGATTATACTAGACCGACCTGCTGCCCTTATTATCCTTACAGTAGCTGCCGAGGTATATTACATGGGCTACATTATGGCATATTGAATGGCATCGTAATGCGCATTAAACATATTAGATCGCTATATCGTGGGCTTCAGGTGAAAGCACGAGTAAAAAGGGATGATTTATACCCCGTCCCATGTGCAACCGCGAGAATCTTTTTCGTGCAAAGGTATTCCAGCTCCCTGTTCTTAATTTTCCGCTGCGTTCAGTCGTGCCGGGTTACTTACGTGTCATCGTATATATAAATAAATTTATTTATTTATTCGATAGTGCAACAGGCGCGATAAAACGGATCGTCAAATACCGTATGCGCATTCGAACGTTACGACGGATGTAAATTTAGACATTAGCATAACACTTGTACGACTACGTAATGTAACTCGTTCGGCTTGCGCGTACAACATGCGCCGATACACGCTTCATTAGTTTGGTAATTGTTCTGCAGCACTTAGTGAAATCAAGCTCTTTATTTTTATAGACTTGTTTTCCAGCAACAGAAATTTTGGAGTCTACAAAAATGAAAGATGAGAATTTTTTGTCGATTAAAAATGTTTCTTTTTTTTTTTAAGTGCAAACAAACATAAAATAACGCAGTGATAACGTGATCACTGCGAATCAAATTATTTTCTCCCGTTAGCAACAATATGGATTTATACGGGAAAGCAAAACAAGGTGAAGTGAACATGGAATCGATGCAATTTTCTGTGGTCATGTCGATATATGACGTGCGATATGCGTTCATACGTATTACAAGACCAGCTCCACATGTCCACCCAAGGCGGCGCGCGAGCTATTTGACCTGACTAGACTACATTATGCTCGAAAGGAGTAAGAGCGGCACCTATCTTTCACGCGAATACGGCTGAAAGGTATTTTATCATGACGAATAAAAATATTCTGCACCGCCGGGCGTTCTCCTGGCATCCTGATGGGAATCGCACGGACTGGCAGAAGCAGCGCAACATTATGCAAAGTTCATTAAAACCGAGCTCCAAGAACGGCTGCAGTGCAAGCAGCAGCCCTCCCGCTCTCTTTCCCTTTCTCTCTTTCTCTCTTCCGTCTTTCGTCCTTCTCATATCGCTCGTGAAGTCATGAACGGTGTTCCTCTCTATCCTCTAAACTTGGCCAACTTTACCTACAACCATCTCAGCCCCGCCTGCGAACTTACTTGCACCTCTTGACCCTATATAGAGTGATTCGTGGCGTTACGACAAGTTGCACGTAAGATGCGGTCGCGCAAGTCGCTTGGGCAGTAAAAGATTAACGAGATTACATGCTCTAGTCGCCTCAACGCGTACAAATACATCGCGCCATTAAGATGCTTGAATGTTCCTCCTTTGCACATTGCTGCGCGTACACCGTCGGTTCTCGCTGGTAATTACTCAAGAAAATTTACATCGAGAATGCTTCCAAATAGCATTGCATTTCATTATAGTTTCTAAGAAAAGTCGGTTGTTTTTCTATAGTGTCTTGAGCACGTTGAATTTGATGTCCTTTCAATTTTTCCCTGGCTCTCATTATGCCATATGGAAAATAGTAAAGCGCTTCCCGAATAATTGTAAGCACACTGCAGTCCGTTTCGCCTGGTTTGGTCAATTACGAGCACATTATTATATTTCATTGAATCTGTACTGGGTTAAGCGATTTAATTGCAATAACTTCGCCGACGCGCATTCTGCACGCACAGTTCGCCGAAATCGTTACAAGTTTGCATGTGACGCTTAGCAATCTGTCCTGTTCGAATAGGGATGTAATTATCGGATAATATCACCACACGGAATTCCGACCTGTCCGTATAGTACGATGAAGTATTTGCATAAATCATGCATTGCGGCGAGTGGAAGTGCCGTCCGGAATAGCTACGAGGAAGAATAAATCGAGATGTCGATACACATTTAAACATATTCCGCGCGAAAAGGTCGCGAGAAAATGAAAATTTGTTGGGTAAAAACAAGGCCAAATCTGCGAGAAAGTATCGGGCAAAGTTTGCGCGCGCATAAAAATTTCCAGGGGCGTTTCGTACCGTCGCTTTCAACTTTGTAACAAAGTATCGACGTGTGCCAAAGGAATGTACAAACGAAAATTTCGACATGCGGGTGTGGCCGTCGCTTTAATTTTGTCTGCAGCAACGATTGCAATTAGCGAGAATTTTTAGGCCCGGTTTCACCAACGTCGCTTAAACTTTAATCTTAGCTTAATTCATTCTTTGTCTCTCTCCAACTGTTACTCTAGAAAGGGACAAACATGAATTAAACTAAGATTAAAGTTAAGCGACGTTTGATGAAACCAGACCTAATCGTTTACCTCGTCTTAGACTGGTATTTCTTAAAGACGAAGCAACTCCGCAAGAAAGTTAACTTGAAATTGTATGAGAAGGTAAATAATTTTGCACACGATCCAATGCAAATATAATTCAATCACTCAAACCTTTGGAAGTATTATTCACGTGCAAATAAGTTGGGTGCTAAAGTCAAATATTCACTGATAAACTTGCAATATGTTGGAAACATATGCGAAGCAACTGACGCACGCATATGAGTAGCGTAAACAAATTCGAATTCACTTCAGTACATGACTGAATATAAAAAAATATTAAAATGAATATAAATCGATTTACGGTTATAAATACAAAATGGCATGTTCGCGAAACCTGTCACGTATATCATCCCGTCAATTATCTACAATTAATACATACCGATCGTATTATTAATTCATCAAACTCATGTCATCCAATTTTATTTTACTCGTAAAATTATTTCGACATTTTATACATTTTATGTAATTTCTCGAGATAAATATAGAATGTCCACGGCATTACCCATTTTAAAGATAGGTTTTTATTCAATTATTTAAAATCAGTTTGTTAGTAATTGACATTCCAGAAACAGTAAATAGTTTTAATAATAGTTAAATACTAAAGTTAATTAAATTGGTGAATTTCATTTATCCTAAAGTTACTTTATTTAATTATTTGGACGAAAAACGCTAATTGTAAGTGATAACAGGTAACGGCCGTCTTCCCTTTTAAGTTTTTTTTCTTAGAGAAAAGTTAATTCCCTATTAAAGAATATCTGTCGTTACAAGTTAAGTCAGAAGTTTGAAACGTATAGCATCAGAAATTAACACAATAAGATTCCCAGAGTGCGAATGTTAGAATGTTCTTTCCGTGTAGGAGAGATTTTATGACCTGCGAGAACTTTTAAATTCAGAACGCGAGAAAAGGGAAGAATCGGAAACTCCGAGCCAATGGCGAGCGTAAAACGAAATGAACGCAGTGGTGCGGACACGATATACGGAAGATTTTTGGCATCGAGCCACGATTCTCAACGAAATAAACTAACGACGAGATATATACCATGGGGGTTGGCGACGAGGTAGATCGGTTGAAGATAAATAAATTGCAATGATGGCGCAGTCTCTTTTCTCCGTTGTCGTGCTTGCGCGTACCAAAATATATCGTTCGGAATTAATAGCGCGTCGTGACGGTGCATCGCCGCGAGGGAGATTTAAATCGGACAATATATCGCCTCCTCGCGCCCTCGTTGCGCACCGATTCTTGGAGGCCCGGCGTTTTGCGAAAGCTTCTCTGCAGGAATACGTTATCTGGTAACATTCTAATAAGAGTCACGAAGCAATATCGTCTAATCTAATTTGTCCTAACTCCCTCATATTTCGATAAAATTGCTTCTCCTACGTGACATCGATTCCTGATTGTGACTTGCGCATTTTACACCAGCATTTCGGAGAGGTGTGTAAGAATTGCTGCCTACGGTTCTTGCCGAAACGTAACGGAACGTGACGAAACGTGAGTAAACCTGGACATTGCGTCGCGATTCTTTTTAAAGAGATATTCAGGTATTTATCTGAAATCAAATTGCGAGCACGTATCGACGACGATGTTACCGGAATCCGTGTTACGAGAGAAGTTTAGCGTCCTGGAGTGAGAGCCAAGAGTGCCAAGACTTCCGGTCAGGTCTTTTATGCTAATGTAATTTGGAAAAGAGCTCCGTGGCTTTTCCATTAGCATTTATCGTTCTAATTGCAGATATATTTTAGCTATCAGAAACTCGTAACGCGAAGTCACTTCTCTCGGAGTTTTCTATGAAAAATAAATGTGAAAATGCGAGCAGCACGCTGCAATACGTATTGACTATAAATCTTTAACAGTATACAAAAGTCGGTATATTTTAAATATGTTTTTATTCGCTAGATAAAAATGTCACTTTAACGTACGTGATTAATATACATGAAGCTGCAGATTTAGTATAATTTTAGATGCAATAACCCCTAATAGCTCTTAACAGCATCCTGATAAGCGAGTGAAAGCTTGTGACGCACTCGACTTCGAAGCTGGTGATCTCTTGAAATCGTTAACCGCTAGTTGCATCAGTGTGAGCTTTAACGAAAGGGTCGTTAAAGCATCACACAGGGATGAGCGAGCCATTAAAAGGACTACGTAACGCGATACGTGATACGTCCCATTCCGTGTCCTCAATTGCCGTCGCCTTTGATTTCGCTGCATCGTCGAAATCGAGATTGGATAATGATACGTGAGATCGCGCATTTTTCACCTGTATTCAACGTGTCGTGCTCCAATTATCTAATCTGAGATTTTTCTCGCTGTTACTCCTTTATCTAATTTTTAAAAAATATCAAAACACGCAGATTAATTTATTAACATTAACATTAATTTATTAACGGAATTACCTACATATAAAGAAACGTTAGAAGCGACTACGAGACTGTAAAAATTTTAGAACCGCTCTCTCAAGCTTTGAAGCGAGCGTTGGAAATTTCTGAAAGATTAAGTGATCCGGAATATCGTGTCGACAATATACAACACCTCATACCAAATGCATGAATGCAAGGAATTACTTGTTTCATTCAATTACGCCTACGCTGTTTAATCATACTTTAATTAAACTCCTCGCACGCGCTGCCCGTGGGAAAGTTTAGAAGTTAATACCCGTAGAGACGGCGATACTTTCATATTAGCGCGGCAGTCGGCCGACTTACGAGCGCCAGTATAAAACGAGTTAATTACGTTATGGCAACGATGCGCCGCGCATCCTCCTCCTTTACCTCGTTGTTATTTCCCGACGCGCGGAAACATCCCGCGTCCTGACCTCACATTCTACGTGAGACTTTTGCCTCGCGACACCGAGAATTCTTCATTTTTACGCACGTCACCTTCCACTTGTCCGGCGTCTAATTGCATAACGCTAACCGCTTTATTAATGACTCTACCATTATTAGTATTTATAATCTCTCGTAAACGGAGATGTGTCACATACATGCTCACGTGTTGTTGGGCAAAAATAACCGATAAATAGCTCGGCGTGAATCACTTATTATCGTGCGCACCAAATTGTCCGTGTACGAAACTGTCGTTGGCGCTGGAAATGTTTTTTCCGACGATTTTCCAGATGACTTAACGCCAGGACTCGACACTGCGATAAAGTCATCCTACGAAAATCTCCTTACACTGGCATGAAACAGCGCTGCGCCGGGATTTCCGATTCACGGATTACTTAACACGATGAATTGGCGGAGTCGAGTGGGGTCGGGAGATAAGCCGGGCCGTAAACGAACTCGACTACTTACTCACAATTTCCGCACCTGTGTTACAGATGATGGCGATGCCGAGGCCGTGGTGCACAGGCCGCAGTAGCGGGAATAGATAAGGCAGCGAGGGGCCGCGCGCCGTGCCAGTCATGTGTAGTGTCATGTGGCTTCTTCGGCTCCTGACGATCTATCGCTTGGCTCACCTCTCGGCATCCGGTGCGCAGACAGGTGAGTGCCGTGGGAAGAGAAATGAGCGCTGCCGTTGCGAATTTTCATTACACGCGCGTGACGAGACGGCGAAGCAGTCGAGAACACAAGCACGAAAGGATCGCGAATAGACGTGGAATAAATGCGCGTGGCTAATTCCGAAATTATCGTCGCAACAGGATCGATTTACAGATCACAACCCGAATAGTATTTATGACTTGTACCGCGTGTATTGCGATGGCACATGTCCAAGTATTAACAACGCGAATCCCCGATACTCGGCCTGCTCGTAACATAGCGACGTGGAGTGAGTTATGGCAACACAATGTCGACTGCCATAAAGATCGTATCGAGAATTTCAGATCGGTCGTCCGACATTTAGTATGAAAGGTGGCGACAACGACCAGCTGTTCTCGTGTGACACTACTGGTCGAGTATAAAATGACGTAAAAGTGCTATAAATTGATAATACAATTAAATGATGATAACACGTATCGATTGAAATTTTTCACCGAAGATAACTATAGTATAATATATAAACGAGAAATCAGGTCCTATCTCGAATTTGAGATCAAAATTCGAAGCCTATATTGTCTTATACATATATAAAAGAAGCTACTTTTTATCTGCTTTATATGTCGTGCATTTAATTGAACAACGAAGTTAAAAGAAACCGTGTAAAATTTAACTACAATTTGTGTTAAAATAATAAATTTTACTACACATGATAATGAAAAGTAACAACACATTGAATAGGAGCAGTGGCGACTACTCACTCAGTCAAATTTAACAGTGTATAATTGCTTACTTTGATCTAAGAGAGCATTTTAAGGCAAATATAGCATATCGTTATTAAAGAATATACAAATAGAAACTATTGCTTTCGTCAAAAATAACATTTACACGAGAAAGTGCCTCGTAAATCATAACGCATTTTTCCAACCCCGAAGCTTTTTATCCTGATATGCCCATTCCGTCATCTACTATAATCTAAACTCTATTCGAAAATAAAACGATATCCGCCGTGCCTTCTTTTGTCCCAATACCACTCGATGGAAACAGCAGTAGCCCCGCGTCGCGTCGCAAAGAGCCTTCCACAATGGACATTCCTCCAAGACCTCACGGCACGCGGTAAATCATTGTCGTACGTTGCGAATGGTTACCGAGACTCGTATCGAATGCGTCAAATATCCGACTAACGTCCATCGTCGGGGGAACGATGCTTAGTCGGATCCCATAACTTCATGACTTTAATGACGCTGGGGAATGCTCGCTCCATACGTATTAGTAGCGTGACATTATATTTATAGCTTGCAATCACACCTAAATAGCCAGCCAGATAACCAAATAGCCAGTAAATGCAACTGGTCTGAATTATGAACGTCTGAATTATGTACGATTGGATGCTTTTTAATCACACACGGGTTAAAGCGGAGCTTACGTGTCTCGTAAGTGAAATTACTCGACTCATCTGTCGGTAGAGTTAAATTATTAACTTACATCCCGGAAAGTTTATACATTATATTTTACAATGCAAAATCGCATATAATGCAATCTCACTTTGTGCGGCAAATTCTTAAGCTTCTTCTACACCTTGAAGTGGAATGCGTGTGACGTGGGTGATTGGAGCTCATGCGAAATCTACGAGGATCTGAAATGTACGTGTCGCCCGCGAAAGAGCCTATCTCGCGAGACGCGAGATGAATCTCCATGAAATTTAGATTACGGTCGAAGATAAATCCTAGATACGACAGAATGTAAATCCAAGAGACGATAATAACTTTCGACCGTGTTCTCTTGTTACCTCGTGATACCGCGATACGACATGTTGTTTCGCGTGGTGCGTCGTTTCGTATTGCGACTGATTGGAAGAACCAGTCAAATGTCTCACCGATAAATGACGCAGAAATCATCTGAATGCAATATTTGCTCTGACAGAGGAATCATTACAATGCGCATACGCCTATTTCTTATTAAACAGATTAAAAGTAACTTCAGTTTGTATCTCGTAAAGCGATAATCCTTCGATAAGATTCGATAATAAAGATTCAAAATTTGATTATAAGAACTTAAAAGCAAGCCGTTTGTATAACAAAAGCTTAAATCGCTATGTCAAAAAAAAAGAAGGAAAGAGATTGAAAAGATAATTACATATTGTAACCGGCACGCTTTGTTGTAAAAGCAACGTCTGAAATCTAAGCACAAAGTTAAATTTCTCGCGGATGCACGTCATTAAGTGATAGTAAATCATCGTAATTGAACTATTCATCTTCGTCTACTTCTTTCATGCACGTCTGCCTCGTTTAGCGCGTTTCTTATTTCGCTGCCTCGAATTAACTACGTGATTCACTCTCGGGATTGGAACGTATAATCGTTAATAGTTTATGCAACGACGTGCTGGAGAATTTCGCGGCAGTGCGGTCTCTTCTGCTCAAGACACGTTATCTCTCGATAGAGGCGGTTATTGTTCCTCGTAAGGCGGAAATGAGCTGAGCGGCCCATCTTGGCATTGTCAGATGCAACAGTGCCGATGTCGGTTCGCATGATGGTGAGGATAGAAACGCAGAACGCAATTACCGAGACTCCATTAAGACGACAACAAAAAGAAGACTGTTGTACGCTTCCCGGTATCGAATTGTTATTTTTATAACGAATGCATCTCAATTATTCGCTGCATTGATAACCAAATTGAGATACAAATTACATTCTATTGGATCGGCCGTCAATTATTTTGCAATGAATTTAGGATTATCGAAAATGTCGCAGCGAAGTAATGGCATGTCGAAATATTAGCACGCCCAGTATACTCTAAATTGCAGCGAGTAAATTTATTACATATCACAAACAGGTTTGGATCACGGATATAACGCGATATTTGAATTTTCCGCGTCAATGATAATAAGATTATAGGTATGAACCGTGTGCTTCATGATCTCGTGTACATGGCTTCCAATTAAATCGGTCTTTGTTAATTCTACTACATTATTTTGCACTATTATACCTTCTGCAACTTTGCAAAATTACAAGAATAATTTAAGTTTTGGACTAATCGTAACGAGTAGTCCAAAACTTTGATATCTCGGCACGTACAACTTTGTTTTAAAAAAAACCCTAGCAAGAGACTAATTAGTTTGCCATTAGTGCGCGATCTTCTTGCGTCGTGAGGCGGCCGCGAGGAGAAATTGTCCAAGCAAGAGAATCGCTGCAGCGAAATACCGCCAATCGGCGCGTTTCTCCGCCATAGGGGCGTCACGTCGCTCAGAGGGAAGAGAATGGGATGCAACGTGGACGTTCGAAACGCGTGCAGAATTTCTAATCTACTTGGTACACCGCGACGTGGGCGCGTACGCAAATCATGAAAGTGACAAAGCGATCGGCACGCCGACGTGTACGATTAATTCCCAGGGAGATCGATGCCCAGCACAACGCGCGTTGCCGGCATCGCGAAATGTTACCCGACGTCCTTGCCTACACCATGTAAATTAAATGCGTCTACGTCGAACAGAACATGCCGAGGACGTGATCACGTATTCGTTAATGATACGGTAGCTAGCAGCATCCATCGGTCCATCTATCTTTTTCATCCACGATCACTTTGCATATAAACGCGTATACTTTCTCTCTTTCCTTTTCAGTTCTCTCTCTCTCTCTCTCTCTCTCCCCCTCTCCCCCCTTTCTCTCTGTTTCTGTCTCTCTTTCCTTGCCTTCATCCCCTTGCTCTCCCCTGTTTGTTTCACCATGTTGTGATTAATTAAAACGACCAGTGAAGAGGGACGATGTTGATTAAATAATTAACACACAATCGAGATTGGGTAAATATAATTGTATTTATAAATTTATAATATCGTATATGTAGCTATAATATAAGTGAAATACTTATGATCGACTGTATACCGGCTCGTCCAATCAATATTATCCATCTTGCTCTCGTCCTCCCCCTTTCTCTTTTCGGCATAGTTTAATCACTACGTGGTCAAACTAAATCTGAATGTTACTTGGAATCAATACGACATATACGTGTATGGAACATATTGACATGGCGTAATGCACGTGCTCGTTGCGTGCGTGGCTGCATGACGTATGCAATACCTGCAACGAGAGAACTACTCGGACATGCAACCGAGCGTTTGCCGCGAGTCCATCCGTATATACCTGCAATTCTCGCAATTTATAGTATCTGCAACGCGTTGCACCTGCAACACGTTTGTCATAAATCGGCCGGTTCTACGAATCGGTTTCGCGGGGCTATCCAAAGTACAAGGCGTAATGCGTACAATATGTTTTCTATATTTGCGAACACGAATATCGTAAATCGAATGTAGAAGAAGGCTCGCGAAGCGAACGTTTTATAACGTCGAATTTATAAGGCGTTAGCGAAAAGTATATGGAATGTAATAAACATTTCAGATTATATGATTATTTATGATTATGTAGCAAAAAAGAATATGCTACGTTAGTTTATAAAATAGAAGATTATTCTTTATAAAAATAATAATTTTTTAATCTGGTTTAACTGAACAAGAAAGGAACTAAAATGGTACAAATAATTGCAAGATATCAAGATATCCTCTGTTTTATTAATATATTTCATGAATATTATAAATACAGTTCTTGAAAATATTTGACGTAAACCAAAATATCTATGATAAATTTTTACATTTATTATATTAAATGAAAAAAAGGTAGCTATGACAGAAACTCAACATACTCGTGTATTGACAAAGTGAATATACTGA
The DNA here is from genome assembly GCF_000949405.1 of Vollenhovia emeryi. Lineage (NCBI taxonomy): Eukaryota > Metazoa > Arthropoda > Insecta > Hymenoptera > Formicidae > Vollenhovia > Vollenhovia emeryi. The sequence goes on from NW_011967188.1 coordinate 349,640, forward strand.
AAAAACTAGAAAAAGAAAAACAATGGGTGAGATCTACGGATCCCTAAACTGCATCGTAAGCCTACGACGATGTGTAACACGTGGTGTTGCACGGTGAAGCATGCATAAAACATGAGAGGTCCAATAGACTGTGTTACGAATCAGAATTATTTATTGTGGTTTGAACCATGCGATTGTACCGTGCATTCACAACGCGCGTCTTTTGTTCTCTTTCTCCTCTCTCTCTCTCTCTTTTTCTCTTTCTCTTTCTGCATCCTCGAGTATGAAAATGGAACCAGACATTGAAAGACAATCATAAAAAGGTTGAAAACCGCTGTTCTAGGGCGACATTTTCGAACTAAACCCAAAGAACAAGAGATAGAGCGTAGAATACACGACGCGCGCATTTCCCAAGTGGAATAGATCAACGTTTGCCGCAACCGCAGGGTCCTCTGCTCATTTGCACGATATGCGAAATGCATGATACGTACGCACACGTTTTTGGCGTTATGTATTAGAGTTATGTATTTTAGTATGAAAAAACATTGAAAATATCAGATTAAAGTGAAGAAAAAATTCTCTTCTTAACAAGACAAATACTATTTCCCTACTATTGTAATCGATTTTAAAAATATCCATACTTCTGTCTACTATTCAAATACCGTTTAAAACATCAATTAACGATTATAAAGGCGACCATAAAGTTAATTTCGTGATGTCTTATCTATTCTGGAAATCCTGAAATTTAAAAATGAAATTTTTATGTTTTTTAGGGGGAGCATTCGTATTGATTTACATCACACATTAACTTTTGCGTGATTATATAAGAATAATTATATATGTATTGTAATGATTATAGCAAAGCAAAGTTAGTACTTTGAATTTTACATATCATCGGCCTAATTAGAAAACCTCTTAACTCACACAATCACGTAACTTCGGATAACCGGAATTAGGAGGCGGGAGAATCAGTAGGAGGTTAGATTTGATTTTCAAGATTTTTAATTCTTTTTAAGGAAAACTTATTGTTTAACAATTTTTCTAAACGGTACAAAATCGTAAGATATTATAAGTTGGCCGAAATAAATATCTTAATTTTGTAAAAAATTGGAGTTGGAGAGTTTTGTAATTAGACCGACGATGTGATTCTGCCGTATATTTGCGTTTGAAGAATATATTTTATTGACACACAACTTATAATATTTCTCCCACGCGTACCGGATCTTCGCGCTACTGACTCAAGATTTCGCTAGCATCTGACGAAATAAACTCGTGTAATTAGTTACGCGGTACAGTCTGGTATATCGGCGTGATTTCAGAATGTGTATCTTGCCAACAAATGGTTGCAATCAGCTGGTACCAGCGACATACCGACACGGCCATCTCTCTTCAGCTTAGTACCCGAATGCCGGACTTCGAAAGTTGAATTACGTCGTATTTCGCGTGAGTGGTCGGGAATTAATGACGCTTCGCCATTTCTGTTTGCTTGTCAGCTGTTCGAATATTGTTTGTACATGGATCATTCTATTTCAATTTCAATCCTTCTCTGCGGAAAGTTTTCGGAGACTGGTTTACTGCATGTATTGTTATGTAACACGTACTATCAAACTTACCTCTCTATCACAATATCGCTAAATTCTAATGTCTTAAACATTTATAACAATTAATACATTTTTATTACATATCTTTCATTTTAGATGCCTCTAACATATGATTCTAATATATTTTTATTAAAAATATATTTGCTCCCGCAAAATACAATACATGCCAGTTACAAGTTAAAAAATATGATTTTTCGCATTTAATTATCTCCTTCGTGATACTACAAACATCGCTAGAAATTATATCTAATGATTGTTCGCACATCGTACAGTTTATAAGAATATCTATTAAAGATTATTTAATATACAACCAAATTAACGACTAGATAATTATGATCTCTTATCGAAATATTTAAAGATCTGAAATCTGAATCGTTTTCCATGATCTTGTTTGCGTTTTGAATCTCATCAGTTCGATCGAGTCTGCGTGAACGAAAAATTACACAAGCCGCATATTTCTGAATTCGTTCCTTTAACAACGCGACATATCAAAGCAGAGCTTCAACGGGTGATATTAATGTCAATACGACATAACGATTTTCATATCAGGGAAAGAGAGAGAGAGAGAGAAAAAGAGAGAGTGACGAGCCGACGACCGGCTGACTAGATAGATTCTTCTCGGTATCCGAGACACGCTTCCAACAGTTCCACCGGAATTCCCGATCAGTTTTTCTTCCCTCGGGCGAAGGAAAAATTTCCGCGATTGAGAGAACGGAATTGACGCGTCGGCGCAAGCAGGAAGGAAGAGGCAACCGATGGCGCACGGCGAAGAGACCGAGATGTGCGAGGAGAAGAGAAAGGAATAAGGAAGCTTCAGAGACACGAGATGACGGCGCAGAGTCGCACGCGGAAAAGAAAATTTCGCGCTCCGCGGCATACTGATCCCTTTTGACATGCGACTTCGTCGTGGGATTGTGCGCTCGTATATTCCTTTCTTTCCTCTGTCGCAACCCCGTGAATTCTGTGTCGGGATCTCCCGAAGATTGCCGGAATTGCTGGAGGTCCGGGGAACTCCCGTGCTCACCTATCGCTGACTCGATGAAAGTCAGGATTACCTGCACAAGTGCTCCAATTCGTCTTCGGTCGTAGAACAATCGACTGCAACGGGCTTTACGTCCGCGGCGCTCTCAAATGGAACTTCTGTTGGCGTTACGTGACGGGACTTATGAAAGAGAAGTCTGTACTCGGTACGTCAAATTTTTCGATATACCCCCCACGCGAATTTCTTATATTTACAGCGTTACGGAAATTTGAATGACTTTTGAAATGTCCGTACCCGTACATACCTTGGAGCTAAAAATGCGCGTTAAGTAGTTTTCAACGGTTTTCAATGCATTAAAGAGTTTTTCAATCGCGTGCCCTGTTTGTTGAAAGACAGATTTACAAATCTTTATTTATTGTATATCAAGAGAAGTAAGGTTGTAATAATTTCTAGAAAGCGCGTGTAAGGAGAAACAATGCGGCACGAAATAACCGATAAGGCAACCCGCGAAGTAAAACTTGCACCGCAACTTTTTAGTGGAGAGTATCTTCTCCTTTTCTTTCTTTAACTCTGAACATCACGTGTCTGAACATTGCGGAGGTGCTTCTCCCACGGTATAAACTCAGAAAAATTTGTCATCACGAGTTAGTATCTAACTTGGTGATCCTCGGAACACGAGCAACGTGACTTTCTTCATCACCGTGCGCGCCGCGCGAGATTCTTCGTTCCCTTTCATTCTCAGCTTTCCCATTCTCTCGCCCGCCTTTTCTCTTTCCGCCTTGCGACGAATATCCATGAAGATATTCAACGCATCCGACATTGTCGGATTGTACCGCGAACTTTGTCGGTAGCATGAAGTGCACCTATAGAAATTATCATTATCAAAGTTGAAAGAGAGTACAAAGCACGAAGGACTGTAACCATAAACGGAATGCTGTTGGTTAAGTTGGATCAGTATCCGTTATGTCGTTGTAACAGAAACGGGAGAATCAAAATTGGCGTGTTCTTAAGCAATTCTTGAGGAGTTTACAATTATGAGAATTGCTTTCCCAACTATTATAATATAAAGAAGAGACGACGAGAGAATTGATTTTATTTTCCATTAAGAAACAATTCAATGATTAATCAAATTAAAAGTTTGCAAATATATTTTTAGGATATAAATATTCTTACACAAAAGATGTAATAAAGTTCCGCATTTTATATTGCTCTGTAACAATATCAATATTAATTTGGATAAAAAGAAGAAAATTATCACAATCTTCTGAAAGGTATCTATTATTTCTTTGTCTATTCACGATTGTTCCAATGTGGAACAGAATAACGGAGCGTACGTTCTATTCGGCAATATATTGAAAAATACGGGACATATGATTATCGTAAGTAGCCGGTAATACCAGTTCGAGGATGTCGTGTATCCCGACTGCGCCTGTTGCGGGCGTAAATGCATATTTACGTCGAATATTGGCCGTTATTGGCAGGTTGGCTGAATGTCGATAACCTGAGCGATGGCCCATAACGGGAGAATGCCAGCGAATCGATTAAATAAAGTCACGAGTTACGATCGGGTATGACGGGTTGAATACAAAAAGCGGGGAGAGACTCGCCAGAGTGTACATAATATGAAAATACGTGTATGTAAATGTGGCGCATGATGCCGTAAACAATCATGACAATTCGAATGATGACACGCCGTGTGTGTTTAATATATGCGTCGCTGCTCTCTCGAAATGCTAAATGATACAATATGTGCAACACTTGTTTCGTATTTATTATAATATGAAATACAGATTTTCGTTAATTTATGCTCTCGTATATTCATACATAACAAACAGCGAAAACTGTCTAAACGAAGTGAAACACTGCCGGCTGCTTCGTATTAATTTCCCCAAATTTCGAGATACAATTTTTCATTAAATAATTTTTCACTGTGAAGCGTTGTGTTCCCTTGTTAATAATATATATTTTTTTCGCACATTTTTACAGAACTGCCTCTGGTGACGGATTCGATTTCGACGAAATCGACGACGGCGGCGAAGCGATCTGTGCCGACGGATGCACCAATGCTGAACTACATCTTTGACACGCACAGCACTCTGAACAAGCATCAGCATCATCACGATCACAAATGGGGCCCTCACTTCGAAGGCGTGAGCTCCAACATTACGGTGCAGGCTGGTGCTAGTGTCACGCTTGATTGTAGGATATCGTTGCTGCAGGACAAAACCGTAAGCATGAAAACGCACACTCAGTCATTCTGTTCACTCCTACCCTTCGTGCCTCGTATCTGGTCGCCCGCAGCTTTTAATCACTGCTACAAATGCACGGCGCAATAATTCACGACTAATCTCAGAATATTTTGCCTTATTACACCCCGGGTAAGCTACGTTTAGCTTATTATGATTAATCTGCTGCGACGCGCGAGTGCGTTTGTACATTTTAAATTCCAAGGAACGGAATTAAGGAGAAATTCAAGTAATCGCTACTGGGGCGACTCAGCTATTCGCACATCTAATCTGCACACAATAATTCAGTAGTAAAGTGTTTGGTAAACTTTATATAACTGTTTCTCCATTTTGACGATTGCTTACTCGACATGACTTAATCTTCGTATCTTATATTAAAGATAAACGCGCGTATTTTTTATTAAAATTTTTTTAAGTAAAAGAATTTAACATGTACAATAAAGAGCAACGACATTTGATGTATTGCAGTGTTACCTCGCGTACAAAGCTACGTTGACTTTATCCCCAAGTTCCACTACTATGTTCATTTAGATTGCATTTATTGCTTTAATGCAGTTACAAACCGTATCCGCATTATCCACGCCCCAAACTATAGAACAAATTATGCGGTCAGATATCGGTTGTGCGCGCATGAATCTCTCTGGCGCTTGAACAGATAATATCCTGTTACATAGCAGCAATTTATAATATAGCTAACCAATAGCGTAAATTTGCAAATTACATATTTAAATATTTGTTTTCATACGCAAAAATTTTTCATCGAACTTTTTATGGAAATAATTTAGTAATTTTTATTGAATAAATTATTTTCTGAAGAGGACCAGTATTACTGGCCGAAACGTTGTTTTTTCTATTTAATAAAAAAGAATTGCCAGTATAAGGTCTCTCTCTCGTTTAAATACTTATTAAAATTCTTAAATTATTTTCTTATATATTAACAGCATAAGATTTCGACTAAGAAAGTGTAAAAATCCACAACTTAATCGAAATAATTTTTTAAGAAGTAGACAATTCTTCTTATTCTTAATTCCTTAATGTTTTGCTGGATAAATAGAATAGATTTAACATTAAACGATCTAGACGAAGGGGAAACCGCTGAGGGCATTGTGGTGTATAGATTTGCAGCATTACTGGGCATTACTGGGCATTACTAGAAATTTTTGGGCATTAGGCCTTGCTGGGGCATTATAAAGATAAAATAAGATAATAAGATAAAGTAATGCCCAGTGGGCATTGGTGTACAAGATTTTGGTCAGCGGTTTTCCCTTTGGATCTAGATATACAGTTTTGGTACAAATACTTTTATATTATATATTTACCAAAATGAGGGATACATTAATATATTTTTAGTTATCTTCCTTACACTTTTGAATAAAATGAAGTAATACATTTTCAAGAAAAGCGAAAGTGTTAAAAATCAACGGTAATTTATATCTTTACATACAATATCGGACAGTAAATGTGCACATATCTCCCAAGCGCCGATAATACCCGATTAGCTCCCATAGATCCATATAGAAGATGTATGATATTACATGCATTTAATGGGGCTTCGGTAACACGCTATTCAGTTTACTTGGGTAAACTGCATTCTCTACTTCATATTCGCTATGTCTTAATCTGATCTTGACATACACTTCTATAAATCTCAATTAATTGTCATTTACTATAAGTTTACATCATACAGATAATCCAATCTAGTTAGAAATCTCGCGTTGTTCTTTATGATAAGAAAAAGAAGCAAACTGGAAAGAAATATTGGAAAAATATTTGCTTTATGTATTGTTCTATTTGCTCTTGGTTGTTACACAAGGGATTATCTATCTGATGCAGATCTGAAAAAATGGTTTTTATTTTCAGTTAATTAGCTAGATAATTGATGAGATTCTATTAAATGTTTTTTTTATTACTGTAACTTCGCAGTAAGAACATTAGCCGGTGTTGTGAAAATAAAACATATATCGCTAGAAGAATATTTTTACAGAAAAGGAAGCAGTACGGTGCAAACATGCTCGCATATAAAACGCGTACACATGAGAATTGTCGATACAATCGGAAAAATCCGTACACGGACGATTGTCTATACACCTGTTGATATTTTTACGCGCGGTCCTTGGTGTTGACTGGCGGCTAGACATTTGGGTCAAAAAATATCCAAGTCTGTCTTTGGTGGCCACAAATACAGCTGCGTCATATTTGTACGAAACATCAGCATCACGAACGATGTAAAGATAATGAAAACGAGCCAACTGTGGTGATTTTTTGTTAAATAAAAAAGTTTGGCATGCAACGCTCTTCAGGAAGATGATTTCGTATGCTCAGGTATCCTGGCTGCGACGACAGGAGAGTAGCGAGAAGATGAGATTACTGACAGTGGGCCAGCAGACGTACACGGGCGATTCGAGATACACCATCGAATTTCAGTACCCGGACAACTGGCGTCTGCGTATCAAACGTGTTAACAGCAGCGACGAGGGTCAATACGAGTGTCAGATCAGCACCCATCCACCAAAGTTCATTTATGTCAACCTACACATTAATGGTAAGTGATAACGTGCATTAACGGTCACTGCTTGACATCAACGTCGCGACAACAATGTTGGTAACGACAGTGACGTCTTACCGAACCGTGTAACTTCGGAAAACAAAGGTTTCTCCGCACGTTTCTAGTTCACATGCTCGCTTTGAGTAAATTTTATTCTCTCTTTACGCACCCCGGATTTAAATTCCTTGTAGAAAATGTCATTTGTGGATTTTTCTGAATGAACTCTTTTTGAGCAATTTGACGCAATTTGTTTTATCCTCTTAAAAGAAGCGGAGCAAAGTACGAAAACTTCTCCACTATTTACTCTCTCTCAAGCTTACATGACTCTTTCTTTCGTTTAACACCTTTTTGCTCCAACCCCGTCGTGTCTGAGACGAATTTAATGTAGCATTGCGACGAACAGAGGGAGGATGTAAAAGAGATTTTAAATAGTTGAGATAATTGTAATTCAAGTTTTTACTTTGCCTCTCAAACGAAAGACTTGGCGAAACGTAGAAAACTAAGTATATATTTTAAAACAAGAATAATGGAATAAAATTGCGTTTAGATTCTTTGAAAATAAGTGATAGATGGTGATATAAGCGAGAATTAAAACGGCACTGATTACACTGAAAAGCCAGAGGGCTTTCCTTAAATCGTACGTTTCTTCAATGCCACATTCGCGCTCATTTGAATTTAGTAAAAGAGCGAAGAAAGACGGACGCGATATATCTCCCGGTAATACCTTACGATTCAATATTCTAACGACAGAGAGTAGACGAGAAGAAGAGAAACTCAAATTCCGCAATTCTGCTAGCGATCGGACAAATTGCCTCCGTCTGCAATGTTCTTGCGGTGGAGATCGCTTAAAAGGATAATTGAAAACGAAGTGCCTTGTAGTTGAGACGGACGGGGGATAGAGGAGAGAGAAAATCCACGGTCCGTTCAGTTCGGAAGGACGGCGCCGTGCAAAGCGGAAGAACTTCATCTCGTTGTAGTCCGGTAATCGAGGTGTGTCGAGCAATTCGGCGAAATGAGAGTATATAGAAGTGGCAGCTTCGGAGAGCTAGAGCGAGGAATGGAAAATTGTAAACGGCGGGGAGATTTCTAATAAATGTGAGAGGAAAAACTGCGTAATTTTAAAGGCTAACGGTGCAATAACAACAAAGGCGTACTGTTAAAACACAACGGCCGGCATCATGAAATAAGAATAAAGGCAGACGACGAGGACGTTTATTAAAACGTCGCGAAATCGTAGCTCGAGGAAATACAAAATATTCCTGCCACCAATCTGTACGATGCAACGTCAAAGTAACACCGTGATTATTTCACATCTTTTATAATCAAAGAAAATATGTTTCAAATTCAAAACTAGTAAGTACGGCGCAGAGAGGGAGAGAGAGAGGGGCTAAAAAATTTCTAGTAAATCTCTAAGTAAAGACGCGACGTCGTACTGATGTAACCTTCGTTAAATCGTATAGAATGGCAGGGTCACGAATAAAAAGAGTTTTCTCTCTTACTTATTTCCCGGTTCGCGCCGCGCGCGAAATCGTAGCTCGAGGAAATACAAAATATTCCTGCACCAATCTGTACGATGCAAAGTAACGTCAAAGTAACACCGTGATTATTTCACATCTTTTATAATCAAAGAAAATATGTTTCAAATTCAAAACTAGTAAGTACGGCACAGAGAGAGAGAGAGAGAGAGAGAGGGGCTAAAAAATTTCTAGTAAATCTCTAAGTAAAGACGCGACGTCGTACTGATGTAACCTTCGTTAAATCGTATAGAATGGCAGGGTCACGAATAAAAAGGCAAGAGTCTTCTCTTTTACTTATTTCCCGGTTCGCGCCGCGCGCCTTTGCCGATGTAAGATTATATCGTAAGCTTTCGCTTCTACGGGATAAGACGGCGGTAGCTTCTTCGCGTTATAGTCGGGAATCTCCTAACGCGAGTTCAAAGGGATTATCTACTTAAAGTCCCTCGCACTTATCCTCGTAGCATTCCTCCATTCCCGTAATTTGTCAAAATAATTCCTGCGGTGTGCGCAACGTTCGTCGATCGCCTTAAAGGACTGTTACGTGTATTTAAAATAGATTTTTGCGAATAATTAATATCTTATTCTTCCATTTCGAGAGTGTAGGCGCACACGGTGATATTATCCATTGATTTCGCGCTGCCTACTGTCGAGATATCACTCGATATTCGTACAATTAAAATTTAATCGTTTTACCCTGTTGATACCTTTGTGTACGAGCTTTCATGGGATCGTTTGTAACGCGGTCCAAAACCGTCAAATGCCGTTGAAAGAACGATATATCGTCGAATCGCATATTCTCATTGGCCCCGGCAACCTATTCTCTTTCTGTATCTGTTCAGCTCTGAAAGTCAAATTACGGTAAATACAATTGACCATTGTGCGAATCTTGCAGTCGGGTTTTATCGATGGATCTTGCGCGGTAATTAACGCCGATAATTAACGCAAGAGATATGAATGCACCCTATCCGACTATTGTCGCGCGTTCCAATCGATTATCAGACCTGCTTTTTGAACAGAGTGGATTTCTCTGGATGTGGATAGATATATTCGAACAATGTAATTTAATCGAACTTTTGAACGTACATTTATTATTATTATTGTTTATTACAAGCTCATAATTATTTACAATTAATATGATACGATATGCAAATACTATAAATTTAATTCTACTGCCGTCGGTATAATTTTACATAAGAATGATTTTATTGTATCCGAGATAGAATCAGTGGCGAGTGATCGCGACTCGCCTCACAAAGAAAAATGTAAAACAAGTAATCTCAGTCCTGAACATTACCGCTGGATCATATTTGAGGAACGCTAGGATCGTTGCTGTGCTGTAACGGGCGCACGTAAAAGGAAGGATCAACACTTAATCCGTGAGGAGGCTGAGATTCCGCAAGATAAAGTAGTCGAGACTTTGGTATGCAGTACTACTTCCTCGACCTCTATCTGCCGTTCGTCTTCCTATACGCCTGCCGTCGATCTCTCTTTCTCTGCTTCCATCGCTACCAATTTAGCCGACGCGTGTTCTTTTTACGATGTTAATAAAAGAAGATGTTACGATGTTAACAAAAGGGCGCACAAGAGCTTCAAGAATGAGATGCAATCTCTAATTTGCCTTTTGCCTTTTGAAGCATTGCCAGTGTGAAATTAGCTTTCCAATGTTAAAATAAAAATAACTTTCTCTAACTCGATCGCTCATCGCTTGCATATGTACGCATGTTTCGAATTTTTACACACTTTTAGTAACAAAAATTATTAACAAAAGAACTTAGGGGAACCAATTTTACATTGCCTCCCCCCCCCCGCTATGACAAAATAAATTGACCTGCATTTATTTATAACTTAATTATTTTGTTTAATATCGCGGGGTTAACTTTACATTGGTTGAAGCATTGAAAAGAGCAGAATAAATGTGTCTTAAATTCAAATGTAACAATAGGAAAGTTTCAAGTTCTTTGTTCTTTGCTAAAGTTCTATCACCGCATTTTACGCTGAAAGTGAGATACGAACGAACATTTTAGCGTCCTACTAAGAATAATTTTATTTGCCTATAAATTTTATTTATCTAATTTGTGTTTAAATGTTCGTCTCCTATAATGTTATACATAGAGTATTCCTACAAAGTGTTAAAAAAGTGCTGTTCTAGTAGCTGCTCGGAGTTGTATTAACTGCGAAAACGTACAGTACCTCGAAATTTGCAAGCGTTAACGTGAAATTATCAGGTAAGGAAGAAAGAAAAGGAAAAATAAGCGGAAAACATTTCCGGACACGGACACGGTGGTGGGATAGGAAAAATTTTATATCGTGTTGCGAAAAAGCATGCGAAATAAAATGCGGCATACCTCAGATGGGGAACGCGTAAAAAGAAAAAAGGAAACCGAGCGAGCGAGCGAGCAAGAGAGAGAGAGAGAAGGGCACGAGAGAGATTACATTTCGCGCGGTATTCATGAGGTCGAGTACCAGGTCGACGAGAGAACACCCTGATCTATCTGCGAAACGTTTTCCTTTTTCGTGATTTCTTTCGGTTGCCGTACATTACTTAGCTTCCGTGGCCACGATACAGCTTACATCTACAGGCACCAATTTGAAATGGTCCAGCCGGAACGGAAGATGGCGATGAGGATACGTGGATGAACCGATTTGCTCGATCGCGTTTGGTTCTCGTGTGGACAACCCAATGACGTCAATATGAGAGATATTTATTGGACCATAAAGTTAAATATTTGAAGCCGAATTCGATGTAATCCAATATCACGCTCGTGTGTTCGGCCGAATGTCATGACGTGTAAATTGCCACGGCGAGATCGACAAACTCGGCAAATAGTGCTGATTGTATTAGAATAAGAATCTGTTAAGTGATCATCAGTAAGATGAAATCATATTGCAATTATCTGCAGTAATGATTAAGGCAAAAATGTGCCATGATGAATAAAAGTTGTGTTATATTCGTAAAAGTAACTCACAAGCTTCAATTTCCATATTAAATTAATTGCCTTCGCTTGTCGATTAATTTTCGTCGACACTAAATAATAACAGACGGTGTCTTTGAAATCTGAGAAAACTATGCGATAATAGAATCGAGTATAATAATCTGAGTGAAATAATATAGAGAGTAATGATAAATCGGAAACAGAAAAGGAAGAAAAAAAAATCGGATATCAGAAGTTAATGGGTTGAAATGTGACTTTTCGAATGAGAGATAACTTTCCAATAAAAGTGCGTCGATATATGCTTCACGTAAATGTATCATGTACGAAACTTTCACGTGAGTTGTACTTAAATATTTAAACGAAATGTAGTAAGTATTTTTACTTTAATATGGTGACTCGAAAACTTGTTGTAAGAGGATAGAAACTTTAAGTCGACGATGCGCCTGGAAAGCTCCGAATTAGCTGCGACATGCCCAATTCTTTTCTCATTGACCGAAATTACGACTTCATAACGTAGTCAAATGTTCGCTGCGCGAAGTGATCAATGCGCTTGGAGAGTGTATTAATTTCGCTCTCTTTCCAGATGGTAGAAGCTATTATTATATTTCAAATGAGAATTATTCTTTCGGACAAATAAATCTGACTTTTGCTAATAAATTTGACTTTTTGAATTTTTCAGCGCCGTCCGTCCAAATAGTGGACGCCCTGGGCGAACCACTGCGGGACAAATATTATGAAGCTGATAGCACCATCGAACTATTGTGTGTCGTGCGTCATCTAGCGATGCAGGTGCAGTACAGCGTCGTCCAGTGGCTCCATGGCAATAGAGTCTTGAACTACGATACGACGAGAGGTGGTATCAGGTAATCCGAACTTTTAAATAGTCTTTTCTTACCGCTTAATGCCAGCTAAAAGAAATGAAGACAGTCCTCAAGACTGTCTAATCTCTTCTTTAACCAGCTTTTATATTTTTAAGCTGCTATCATCTTCCGTTCGCTTTTCTATCGCGTCAGAATCAGAACCGTTGTTTGTTATAAAATATATTTTTAGACAATGTACGTATCAAACTGGTAATAATTAATACGTTTTATCTCATAATGCCACAAGTAAGAGAACACATGGTTATGTAATTTTAAATTAGTATTGTAATAATATGTATGGTACAACCATACGCTGCGCCGGAAATTGCATGGGTGCGAAGAGGTCTTTAAGCTTAATAGCTCCATTATTCGAAATTTGCTTGCGCGAAGTCGTTCTCGCTCGAAATGCTTCTCGACAAATATGAGAAATGCATAATCTAAATGTCAGACAAACTTGACGCGGTTATGCGAGCAAAGTGTAATTAATTCACGAAACTTTTCCTTGTTTGACAGGCATTTACGCGCGGTTGAAAGACTCTGTGTCAACTTTCCGTAGAAACGACCGGGAAAAGTCAAATCTAGATCGCGCATGCACATAATTCTCGCTCTTTGTACGTCTCGCTTTTCGCGGGGCGTTAAAAAATACTTCCCTCGTCTCTCGCGGATTATATATTATTATAGATTCCTGCGCAACTTGGCTGGAACAGTAGAATTTCAAAGAACCGATTCTGGAGCGTAAGAATTCATTATTCGCGATCCGTATAATAGCGGAGAGATTCGCCGGCTCGTTCAACTGTCGCGCTGAATAAAACGCAGACGGAAATAAGAAAAAGGCAAGAGCGACACGCTGTCATATTAAGCTTCGTTAATATATAGTTCGTTCCACGCTGTTCAATGAGATATGGGATATAAAACATTCCATTATGCAACGTATTCCGGTCGTTTCACACGCCCCGTTCAGATCGAGTCCGAAAATTTCACGAAAGTCGAAAAAAACTCACGAAATTTCATCCCATTTATCTGTTGTCGCATATTCACGTTTTTCTTGTCTCGTCCAGAGCGTCACTTTGTTAAGTATGATAAATGATGTAATTTATCACGTTGAATATATGCTCATAGCTGCAATCCCAAAAAACGGAACGAAATGAAAATCTGACGTTCACGAGAGATGTGAATTTATATAGTAATGTACTTACACGCCTTTGACAACTTGTTTATTTTATTGCTGCTAAAAGTAAGTCGTATTTCGGAATCATCTTCAATAACAACGAACTATTTTACGATAGACAAAGAATATTGTGAGACAAAGAATATTATCGATATTAATGAATTGAGAAAATCATTTTTATATTTCATATATTTAAATTACCGGTGAAAAAGACCATCAAAAGGATCATAAACGTCCTTTGCCTTTTATATGCATTATATAAAAATTATATATGTATATTTCATGAACTGTAAGCTTTGGGGAAAACTGCATGCTTCTCTTGGATGATACTGAAAATTTGCACTTTTTATGAAACTTTCACAAAGCTTCCCGGGAAATTTATATTCGTATATCTGACAGCGCTGATGCGCAGACTGTCATCGCTTCCAGCGCGCCTTTTTGCTCGCGATTTCTCGGGCCAGGATACAAGAACATCCCCGAAGGACCCGAAAATACCCGTGCCGGTAGAGTGCTCATACGGAGTACCTACGTGGTGGTTGATGACAGCAGCCGCGAGAGTTAGGATGGCGGCGTGTCGACGAGAAAGGTTCCGGCGTTTGGGGGGCCGGTTCTTGGTCGAGACCGACGCTTCCGTGGGCCCGCCCTGGCAGTAAAGTTAGGTGCCGGTGAGACACGGCGGGACAGTAAATGAAATTAGTTTGCGTTGCGCGCTTCTGTACATACGACGACTGTATATACGCCAGGTCGTGGATCCCGCAGCGAGAACAGAATAGCGTCCCTCTGCGATCTGCCCGGCAACTGTACGATACCGACGCTAAATATTTTGCCCTCCGTGATACATTAAAATATTAATTAGTGCCCCCCTAAATCCTATAAGAAGTAGTTGAAATTAGAATCGTCTCGAGAATTTTTATCTCTCGGCTGTTACATCCCCCTTCGTTTCTATCTGCATCAGCCGTGATGTTTCTCGTTATTACGATAATTTCTTAAATATTATTATCTATCGTTAATATTTTGTCACGTTTGTCGCGTGAGTCAAGCTCGACTATGTCCGAGCCGATCGTGTTCAAATGTTATTTTTTGCCTCTGCCGCTTTTTCTCCTCGTTCGCTCTCACGTGGGACTCCCCGTAAAACCACAAACCCCTCCCGCCTCCCCACGAAAACACGTTGCACATGAAACTGCTGCAGTGCCATAGCACTTGTTTTCCCAATGCAGCCAGCGTCTGCAGCGGGGAAGCAAGCATTATTGCTCTCTCGCTTAATTTAACCTTTCGTTTAATTAATCACCCGATGTCTATCTAGCCCTCTCTGTCCTCTGTAATTTAACGACGCGTCGCTAAGATGATCTCGCGCTCTCAGATATTGTTGGATCCGGTACACCGATGGTCGACACCCTGGAAGAAATACTCATTAGAAACAGAAAGAGAAGTCGAAAATGTTATTTTCTATCAAACTAGAAATTAATCCCTTATCTTTAACAGCAAAACCTAGATTATATCTTGCTCCCACGGCACTGTATAAATATAAAATCTTTTCTTTCCCAATCTGTACCTAGGTCTGTTTACAAATTGTTGAAATCTATATAATGTAACGTAACCAATTAGTACACTTTACGGAGGCGAAGCACGGCAAATTTCTCGTTCAATTGGCCGATGTTTTCTTAAAAGGTATGCGTGTATGCATGCATACATTTTTGGACGTTGCTAAAGTAGCGATATAATAACAAATCCGAATTAATCGTTAATCGAATTATTTGCGAACGGTATCCGGGCTAAAGGTAACGTGACAATGAATTTATAGCGCTTAACATCGCGTTTAATTCATTAAATTACGGTAGGACCCTTGACGGCGTAACGATCATCGAATGGAAGGGGAACTCTGCACGGTGGAAAATAGCATTTTACGCAGTGTCAAATTACATTAAATTTTCGGGGTTGTAATTAAACCTCCGGTTACGACGACGATAGTAATGCACAAAGCGTGGCCGTAGTTGACCGGCGTTAAATCGAATTTTCCGCGCCGTCGAATCAATGTTATGTTTACGATCTATCTTAATTTATTTGTAATGTTGGTTTAACCTGGCCTAATCTGCACCGTGCACCGTGATAAAGGACACATTGCTCGCCTGAACATATTAGCTCTCTCGTGCTTTAACATTTTGTCAATGCCTGCGGTAGCGCGGTAATCCATCAAGTGTCCGCTGATTTTTTTGCACGCTATATGAAGTCAAAGTAAAAGAAGGGATAAAGAACATCATCAATGAAAGATACTGATGTTAAAAGAGGAAAGCTCTCTATTATGAGATAGGATTATAATATGAGATAGTAGAAATTTTCCGCTAAACAGATTTCACTCCAAGGGCAATACATTCATGGTGGGACCAGCAGATGCTGCCTATTAATTTAGCAGAAACTCTGCTGCCTCATATTATGAGCCTATCTCATAATAGGGGACTTTCCTCTACATATGTGTATTGTTGCATTCAAGTCTTGACGCACCACTGGACGCGTCGGAGACAAAGAATGTGCTATATAAAACACCACTTGAATTGCATCTAAAATTACAAAAACGGAAGTTGTTGATTTTCATTCGAAAATTCGTGCTTAAACATTTTCTTTAAGTAAACACGTAACTTCGCTATCACTTTTGTGAAGAGAGGACACCCCTTTTCCTGTAATATATCTTAAAAACTACGGTGCATATATCTGCTTTTTAATTTAATTATAAATGCGTAAAAAAAGAGTAGCGGTTTCATGAAAATTTTATATTTCATTGTGTACATTGTATGCAACTAACATTTAATCTGCATAAAAATGTAAAATGAGATATAATTAGTATTTGTTTTAATATTAAGCATGTAATTTCCATTTTGCACGGTTTCCCATCGTTGCCACATACGAGAACACTAACAGATTTATTATTGAACTGATTTTACATAACGAATACGTGCCAGGCCGCATCGGCAAAAAGAACATCCGCCGTGTCGATACCGTGTTGAATGATAAATTGCTAGTATTATACAGTACCAATGCGTTTCGGCTGATTGCGCCGCAAATAAAGAAATAACTAATCGCTTATATATGAGGTTAACAGCCGCATCAATTCATCGATCAAAGTAATGTCTTGCGTAATTAATCATCACGTTGCCGGCTGCGTTACACGGTGTTACGTATTGTCAATTTCCAAGCACCGCGAAAAAGTAACCGAATATCCGTGAGAGTATCTGTGCGTTTGCATATGTGAAAAAAAAACCTTGGATTTCACGCTTGCTTATTAAGCTCGCTGACGAGGGATAAAACAAAGGATAAGAGTTTAAAGCGATTATGAAGAAATATGGGCTTCTATAATAAATAAATATATAAATAATGTTTAACTTAATGCATGATACAGTCCGAATGCTGTAATTATTGTTCCGTAATTATTGTATTCCGCAACTTGGCCAATTGCCATTTATCATTGCATTAAAATTACGCGAGTCATACATACAGAGAAATTTTCATCGGTGACATTAATCCCATTACTTTAAGCCGGCACGCAGCTTACCTTTATTCGCAAATGCAATAATTAGTAACGCCAGGCGGTGTAAATCTCCTAAAACTACTGTTGTAGAATTAGCCAAAAAAAAATTACTCAGTACCGTAATCGTGGTAAAAGCGCAGCATCTAAGCACAGCTTTAAAGCTATTTAAAGACATAAATATCCACATTTAACTTTAGATTCGACCATGCTATTTTTTAAGCTGAGATCCCAAGATTCCCGGTAACTACTTTGTATTTTCATTTTGCGTTTCCGTATCGAATTAATTGTAAGAATCCTCTCACAAAGCTCCCGCGTTGCTCGATGCAGGGCGGCGGACGCTCGACGTCGCGGATAAACGAGCGATCGCCTGACGGTGTTCAGCCGGCCGAGGGTAACGAAAGCGACAAATTGCGACGGAGGAACTTTTTCGATTAAAGTCTCGCTTGCTCGGCGCGATTCAAAACCTTTCTCGGTCAAGTTTCCACTTTCAGCGACACGCAACCTAGCATAAATAAGGATGTTTTCTCCGCGAAGGATAGCGAAACTGCGGAAGCAACTGTAAAAGGGCAAGCTTTGTTTCCGTACCAGAATTTCACGCTAACCATTGTAGAGCGTAGAAGGAACAATGACTATTGAACAACAATTGCAACACGTGAAGTCACGTTGTAGGAAGTTGTGGGTGTGAGAGAGAGAGAGAGAGAGAGAGAGAGAGAGAGAGAGATGCTTTGCTACGGAAAATCCTGAACAGTCGCATTCCAATTAAATAAAATAGTTGCAGCAGCGTGAATCGAATCCTTAATTGCATCCATTTGACAAGATTGCCAGTTTAAATGATTCTTTGTGGTAGCTTTTACCCCCCTCTTGTCCTTCGTCCCTTTTCTTTCTTTAATGCTTTAGTTTACAAGCTCTCAAAAGTTGTAGCAGAATTGTCGCAAACAATATCGGTCTCGCACGGGAAAAAAAATCACGATAAATTCTAGGTGATTTAACGTAGCAGCACTATTACATGAAAACGTAAAAAGAGAAAACAGTTCTCCTTATCAAATAACATTTAAAAGACTTGTACTATCTCCGTAGGACACATGTCGTGGCGACAATACGCCCGGGATGGTATTGCCATAAAAGCGCACGCTTTTGTTCCGTGCGGTCACGTCTGTCGCGTACAGAACGCAAAAAGGAAACGCTAAAAATTTCCGCTGTGAAATATTTACCGGGCAAACGTTTGCCGCTCTAGCTGTCAAGTAGCCTTTAAAAGCGCGAACTGAAAGTCATGTTGAACACAGCCCCAACGCGATCGTCTCGTCAGAGCCGGTGGGATTGTCAGCAAAATTGTTATAACTTTTATAATTGTATTTTTTTTTAACTTTCGTCTGTCTCACAATTTTTTTTTTTATTTAAACGAATATCGTTACGTCCAGCTTTGATATTTCGAAAGAATATAAAAACGTAATCGTGATAAAAAGTGCGCCATCATCCCTCAATATTTGCCACTCTTCTGAAACGCTCCGAGTCGCTACTTGTACCCCGTACTCGTACAAAATGCTCGCTCGAACAATCACCTTTTTCCGCTAGTTTCTCACAAAAATAGGAACGTCAAGTACGGGAGCAATTTTCCGCAAGACGTCTCTGCTGCATGCAGTTTCACGCGGAAACCTTTCTCCCTCGAGAAACCGGGTATATTTCTGTCTGCAATTAGCGCACTTTAACGAAGTCATTGTCTTATTGCATTCTTCGTCCTTCTTTTCAACTTGAAATGCGATTTCGAGGCAAGGACGGGCCTCATTACGGAAACTCCTGCATCCAATGATTTATGCAGATCCAATGTACGGATAATGAATGCCGTTTCGTAGCGTCGATGCGAAATGAAGACAAGATGTATGTGGAGTGCTCAATGGAATTACATCGACACGAAGTTGTATAATCGCGAAGAATATCAATTACTGTATTTGGAAATTGTTTCGAATTTCGTGCCTTTTGTTTCCAACAATACATTATAATAACGCTACTACATATTCCTCGCATCTATAAAAGTAAATTCGCGAATTGTTTGTACGAGACTGAAATATGCAATTCGACGCAGCAAAGAAAAAAAAAAAGATCGTTGATCAATATGAAGTGTGTTATCAAGGTAGTTCGCCAGCTCCGCGCAAATATTTATTCAGCGGAACTTATTATTCGGTCTATTGTTTGCACAGAGTACAAACTGTTCTCGCGGGAGCCGATAATTTTGGCTCGATTTGCAATTAACTTACCTCCTTCCGCGTAAGAAAGTTCGCATAAAAGCGTGCGAATGGGGAGCGAGTGTGCCGGTGAGAGCGGAGATAGAAAAAAGCCGGGAAAGAAGAAAAGCGACTCGAGTGATGGAGAATCGGCGATTAGTCAGGACAAAGAAGTAAGATGCAAGGCCAGTAGAACTGGCAAAATTGAGGAGTTCTCGTTAACCTTAGGAGATGCCCTCTTCTTTCGCGCTACAGCGTGCGATTTCGCGACTTCGCGCTGGCAATTTCGCTCGAGGAGTTTCTAAGGAATGTTTCCAAAAAAGCGCACCACATTTTTAATCTCGGACGTTACTCATTAGCCATTTAACAGCTTTGTGGCGGACGCCTTCTGTGATTATCGTAGATACACCAGACTTGCGTGATAAGAATCTGGGATATGCAGACTCTAATGACGCATTGCCACGCGACAGAAAAGTCGAACACACATGTATTCATATTACTTTCAGCTTCGTCGTCAAGAGCGATACGAAATACGAAAACTCGCGGGGCATTGAAATTTCAACGACGTATGTACACCTGTTGTAGCGTGAAAACGGACCTGATGGAAGAGGGGGCCAATTCGACTCTCAGCATAGCTAAGGTCGGACCTTCGGATAGCGGAAATTACACCTGCCAACTTACCACCATGCCGGACCAACCCGCCACAGTTCACGTGCACGTTTTAAACGGTGAGGATATTTTTGTATTTCCGATATTTCTCGATTGCTCCTTTATGTAATCGCTTTTATGCATGCGAAATTAACGATGCTGTCATCTCGTTGGTTAGCTTATACAGGGCGTATCGAAACTGCTCTAATGTGGTTATTCTTTCCATTTAACTTATATTTATTTATTATAACAATAATTGGAAAACAAATGCTCGACTTGGAAACTTAACGTAAAACTACTTGTCACATGATATTCTGTGAACGCAACGAAACAAAAATTAGATTATAATTTAACAGTCTTCTTTATCATGCGTTTTATTATTTTAGTTCTTTTGAGTTGCTAATTTACTCACTTGTGTTAGCTAATTTGGCAGCTTTCTTTCTGTACTTCGCACTACCGTGAAGTTTATTTCTAAAGTAGCGTATGCCTCAAAATGACTGTAGAAATGTTAATTTATTTACGCGGTAAGCTACACTTCACATTTCGCTAACGCGGAATAAAGACAGTACCAGAGGTAAGAGTGTATGTAACTAAACGTACTTGTTTACGTTGAAACGGTTAGAACGTTTATTTTTGTTTCTTTGACGGCGCTATCCGGACGCTACGGTTAAACAATGTCTAAACAGTACAGGAATTCTATACCGTACCACCCTTCTGTGCGTATGCGCGTTTCGTTCAATTTGAAATTGAAATTTGTTTCGAAAAATCTACCGTTAAAATTTTGTCTGGTTTTGAAACAACCTCTGCTTGTGAAAACTTGTCTCAAACGAATCGCTGGTTAACATGATACGATACAGACTGGCAACAGTTTATAGGGGAGAATCGCGCCGCAAGTCTTAAGTAATTGACGAATTCACAACATTCGCCAATGTGCGGTATTCGCGCTTGCTCTATTACAAAAGCTACAGCCGAAACGTTTATGTATAACTCTCTGTCTGCACAGTAGCTACTAGACTCGGCTATTTATTACCGAAGTACGTGCTTTTGAAGCATTTAATATTTATCTTGAACTGCGCTCACGGATGCGCCTAAAAGTCCTCTGGTGTTTGACTCCCGCAAGAAAGTTCGCATGTCGGAACTTGTTATAAAGGATCTTCTTAAAACGCTTTCGCGCGGGAACTCGCGACGAAACTAAGTACGCAAGTTGAATTTTCTAACTACACAGACAAACTTCGCACAATTGCTTTGATGTTGCGACTCACGCATTATGGTTTCCAGATTAATCTTTATCGAAACTCTCATGATATTCTTCATGTGATGCCGTAGGCGATAGAAAGCTCTCGTAAAAGTGTCCTATATTTTTATTATACGTTTGTTACTTATTATTAGCTATTTTCTTACGTTTTTCTCAAGTAGGTACCATTTTTATTTGCAATTTGTGATCTTCGTTACTTGCAGGTATTCTCGTTACAAAACTAAAACTCGTCATAACAAATGGAACAACTTTTCGTAAATTCGTAATTTCGCAAATTCGTTTTTCTTAAATAAAATAGTTTCGGACTTTCCTATTTTCGTTCCAACAAGATGTTAGAAATGCAGATATGTATCTCATAGTCACGACATTTCCATTTCACGAAGATAACAGAGAAATTCGCTCGACACGTTTGTCGATGACGAAGAGACTCACTTTCTGCGACGTGCAAAAATAATTCGTTCATAAATCCAAGCAGCTTTCAACATACACGATCACGTCTGCGTCTTCACCTGGAATCGAATGCCGGGGAATTTGCGGTTCCTCGGGAACCTCGTATTACAATATGACTCACGCAAATGTCATTTCAATTACCCTCCGCGTAGCTTAATACAGATTCGACACGTCTCAATCGAAACCAAATTGTACAGGGTGTTTCCTGTTATTTGCACCATGTCGCTCGGGCTTTCGTTATAAGCTGATGTTCGACGAAACGTCTAAACTCGAAGCTCACGCCATTTGGCAAGAAAACGTTTTCGCAGCTGCCTTCCATCAATTTTGATGAGTCTCGAGCATGTTTGACAGTAGCTCGCACTAACAACCGCTTTATTTTTGTACGTTTTATACATACGTGTTACTTTTGTGTGCATCTGATAAAATACTTTTTGTACGTGTACACTTGGAAACATTTGCCGTTGATTCTCAAATTTGATTAAGCTTGATACGATTCTCGTTTCGATCGCTACTAGTTTACAAGGTATCCGAAGATTATCGACGTCGGAGTGGGATCTGCGGGCGTTTCCTTGTGAGTGTATTTGACGCTGTTTCAGGAGAAAGTTTAGCCGAGCTACATCATAGCGGTGCACGGCTCGCTCGAGCGGATGCCGCTAGCTCATCGCTATTCTTCCTGGCTGCCGTTCTAGCCCGGTCGGGTCAGGTGCTCAGATGAAGGCTCAACCCAGCTTCCTCGGGTATTACGAGAGCCGCCCGGGTTGGCGAAAGAGAGCACTTCGTGGCGGTGACAAAGGGACAGTGCTCCGCGACGGTGAACGAAACGCTATCACCTGTGTATCGCGCGAACTTTTCTATTATCGTGACGAGAGTGGACACGAGGGCCAAAGAGGGAGTGTGTTACGATAACATATTACGTTGACATAAGGAACGTAGGCGAAACAGAGGCGGTTGGCTGCCGTTGTCTCGGGACGTTATTCTAAACGCGACATGGATCGCTCGGCACTCGTGAGATTCGTGCCGAAGCGTGTCTGTATCGCCAAATAATACCTTCGTCAATTCTCAGCGCAATTTCATTCGTGCGAATTGTACACGGAATTTAAATTTTTCAAGCAGGATAGACGCTTCAGTGAACGGCTGGTATTGACATCTCTTGACATCTCTCTAGCTTGTTAATTCGAGAGCTGGTGGTACACTGCTCATTGTACATAAATTCACGCGAAAAGTATATCAGGCGAAAAAGATTGGGCCCGTATTGGCACATTTGTTTTATTTATTCAATTGTTATCATAATGATTAATTAGATTTAAGTCTCGTTTATTATAACATACTCGTTTATAAGAGTGTTATAGATTTAATTATTATTTATTCACGATAAGTCGTTCACTAATGTGCCTATTCCATTTTTAGCTCGGCTCATTTGAATTTCGCGTCTACAAATTCCATTAGGTTTGAAGATTTCTGTGCGCGAGCACAGTACCAGAAACTAAATTACAAGTATAACACGCTGCTTACCAGACGCGAAGCAAATTATTCGGTTTATTGGGAAACGATGACGCCGTTAACATCGGTCGTGCTATTCGGCGCGCGTTTGATCACTCGATATTAGCACCTCGCCAAGTTATTCTAGCGCAGTCGCTCTCGCAACTAGAAATGACCAAAGCTACGGTAAAATCATAAATCTGCGTATCGAATAACCAATAACCGGTAAACAATAAAGGCTCGGGGCACAAACTGCTAACCGAGCTATTGAAGTGGCTGCTATCGCGTATCACTATGGCTGTGATAATCGAGACAAATTGCGCTGTTCGATTCGGCCTCCATCCATCACTATTCGCGCCATTATATTACAAAATTCTCTGCATCCATCGGGGCGTTTTTTAACGCGGAACGAGTGTGAGGATTCACACGGGACTCGCAAAATTTTTCAATTAACAGGATCACGAGCTTCCATCGTTTTATCCAATAATATTATTTTATTATTGGTAATTAAAAGGCATCAAATTTCTCGTCGAATGTACAACGTCGATTGTTGATCCATCAGAGATTGTCGCCCGTTAATAAGATTTATTGAATATTTCGACGTTATTTTGATTATTATAATAAATTATCACTGTTAATTATGATAATAATATAATATGAAAACATATATATATATATATTATACGCACTGTAAATTAAGTTAATCTACGACAACGTTAAATGAAAATTATTAAGGGGAGAGAATGATTAAAAGCGGACATCGTCCGCTTTCTAATATCGGTGCCCGTTGTTTGCAACAGGGTGATAATGTATTGTATAAATGTTTGTATAAATTCGCCAAGATACATTCAGATGCTGTATTTTGCAGCTCGCTGCACATGTGAAAACAAATACCTTTTATATTGTTTTGTTATTTAATTCGTGTCCCATAATTACATTATCTCATACAAGAAAATTTAAAACGCGGCTTGTCAAGATATCATCCGAATGTATGTTGTACAGTGATGAAGGTACGCTTGTCTTTCATGCAGCCAACCAAATCTCTATGCTATGAGAGAATACGTGTGTACGCGTGAGAGAAAGAGCGGGAGAGAGAGATTATGCGCTATAATATATAAATTTAAGCCGAACCTAACGTTTTATCGTGAGGAAAACGAAATCACGTAATATACGATATGCGTTTTACAAGAACTGGCTTTGTCTCATTGTAATGCCTCACGGTGTTAATTTTAGAAATTTAGCCTGGGTGATAATCGCGTGTGGTCTTTCAGGTAAGTATTACTCTCTGAATAATATTTGCTTTAAAGAGCCGCATAGTTCTAATAACAGGAAGCAGCTTGAAGCTGCACAAGAGTTGTTCAAAATTCCATTTTCCACGCAAATTTCATCGCGCGGATTATACGTATCGAAACCGTTGTCATGCGACTCATAAATATGTTCTCTTTTGCATGACATTTGATCGAACGAAAGAATTCACGTGACTCATTTGAATCGGCAAAAGTATCGAACGTGATTTGAACAGTGAATGCACATCGCGCCGCGCACAAAGTGGAATGTAGAATCGTTGACGCAAAATCGCGCGAGAAGTTTTGTAAATCGAGCATAACGAATTAGAATTCCGCACGTACAGCTGACGTTGACGACTTGGTCTCTTCCGTAGTTTGTATCGCGTGTCTCGTTCGAACGAGGCATTTTCTCTCTCACTCGGAGCTCACTCGATTTCCAACTGCGAGCGCGACCTAGAATACATATGTGAGATTTTCATTGATTGGAAAACGAAGGGGATATCTCGAACATTACACCCTACTTCCGACTTTTACTACAATTCTCGAATGAAAATCGTTTCTAGATACGTGAAGTCACTTAAATTTTCACCGTAGCACTAAATATAGAGCATGGTTTATCAAGCTTTGATAAAAAATATCGCTCAATTTCCGGTGATCGAATAACTACAAGAAACAATTCGATTATGCATAAGTTAATTGAGCAACGAGAACAAACATAAACAACTTCAGTTTATTAGGTCTGAAAATTTCGAGGGCTAAGGAAAGCGTCACGCGGTTAAACCATTGAGGCTGAGTGTTTCGCTCTCGAGAGAAATATCAGGCGCGCGCAGTGCTTACGTTTTATGAAAGGAAGGTATGACTCGGCCCTTGCCCACGTTCAGCTTCGACCAGCTCGTAACAAAGCGGTGCGCTGTTCCGCACGGCCGCTTTCACGCCGAGCGATTAAAGGACGAGCGACTGTAAAAATAACACAGTTGAATTCCAACGTTCGCCGCTATCCTCGTCCGACCTCGACCAAGATTTAACGAGGCTCGCGAGCGCTACCAAAAACCGGGACGAGGCTGAAGCACCCCGTCGTGCCGGGGCAAGACCCATTTCCGGAACGACGTTCCGTTACTTATCGTACCGCGCGTATACGGCAGAACGGTCGCGCTCCGCCTCTCATCGGGAGATTGAAGCCGGCGGGAACTTATCGTCAACCCTGCCGCGAGTAACGTGCGGGAATATACGCGGGAAGTAGCTCGGGTGTACGGCACCGACAGATTGGACGTGGCTCCATCGATCTCCCCGTTGGACCTCCAGGAACTTTATTCATCCGTGCGCGGTCCGCCGACATCCACGAGATTCTTCGTCTCCTGGATACCCTTCTGGAGGGTAACTTTTCACGTTCCCTTTCGAAAGCAGGGCGCGCTCGAAAGCGGCGCCGCTACACTCGAAAATCTTCCGCGAACGCTATGCAAGTACCGTCGAGAATTCCACCGAGGTAAATGCGCGACGACATTCGTCCGCAATGACAGCCTTATTCAACATCAGTCAAATTATTAAATATACCTGTACACATATAATTAATTTGAGCAATTAATATTACAGGTAAAAAACTTTCTGAAACAACTGAATCTGAGAGATTGCTCGTCGTCAATTGTAACTTTTCTCATATTACCAATTAAGAATTGACATATAGTTATTTGTTAAATTGTTATTAACTACAGCAGCCGTACTATGAGATACAAAAGCCAATCTTACGGAAATTAGATATCCATATACAAGGTTTGCGACGAATACGAAAGAAGTCTTTTTCTTGCTTCCAAGAGCTGTAATTGAATTTATAATTAAATATAATCTATTCCAAAACTTTATAAATCCGACCTGCACAAGGAACACACTTGGGAATCGGATAAACGTAAGACACGGGAGGAAAAAAATCGACCATCCGACTTATCCGAGCGGCGCGTTTTGCAACTTTTATCAAATAAGTCTCTTTACCCCAGGGTGAAGTCTCCAAGTAACACGCGACGTGGATAACGTTTGTAACTTTTCACGTCCGCTTGCGCCAATGGTGCTTCCAGATTTCCGGACCTCATCCAGCACGTGGACCGATCTGGAAGCGCCAGGGAAAAATATATTCAATGCGCAATATCGTCACTCGCGCAACTTGATTCTCATGCATTTTTCACGCGGCGCGTGTCTGTAGCTTTTAGCACCATACAAATCAAACGCACAGCGAGAAGTTATATGGAACGCTCGGTAGGATGAATGTGCACCGAAAGAATGTCGGGAGTCTTGCCCGAGGCAACGTTTATCTCCGAGTTACGTTCCAGAGCTCTTTTCTGGATGTCGCATCTTGCAAATTAAGTGCCACATTTACTCCCAATTTCTTACCTATCTCTCGAGCAAACGATTATTTAACGATTTTGCCGGCGATTATCGGGTCGCTCGAGAACGGAGAATAGACGATTCGACGTCATCTCGCTTCGACCTATAATTATGAACGGGCGTCTAACTAGCTTTAAAATGAAATCGCGTGCCTGTCTATCTCCACACTTCCAATCAAGCTCTGCGTGTTGCGTGCTCGCGTCTAGTGCATCAACAGACACGGGCTAGACAATCTCGTGGTATCTTCTTTACGTGCATGAACACCGCAATAGGGATAAAAGTGGATTTTTAATTTTCCTAGACACATATCGTTTCAAAACGGGATTAACAGAGATTTATATTTTATCTCGCCCGTATAACGTTACTCGTGCGATTATTTATAATGATAATGAAACATATAACCGGGCTGTTGGTATTAAATAAAATTGAATGAAAGATATAATAAAGCTTTTATATAAGCTAGTTATAATTTATTATTGTACATCAATTTGTAATATATCTAAATGTGCATTCAATGCAATTAATGAAATTCTAAAGGGCGACATGTACCATATAATATACATACATAATAACGCGCATGATAAATGAGCTATAAAATTATTTTGCATCATTTTGCGGCAAATGACAAGATTTCGGCGCTTTGGACACTGCAAAACGAGTTATTTGAAATATAATAACAAGCATTGTATGGCGACATTGTAATGGAATTACGATTAATGTGCCTTTGCAAATTTTTATATACGAGCGGATGATATCGGCCGTTCGTTTCGCACCGTACGCTCGGAGCGTTTTAGCAATGGATGCGGAAAATATGCAACTTTACGAGGCGACGCTAGCCTCGGCAGCGCGGAACAAAATTTATGAATCCCTCCGGTTCTTAAAGAATTGACGACAAAGAAGCATATTGCTCACAAAATGCAATATCGAAGTTTTAAAGTCGGCGCGGGACGGCAACGTTGCCCTTCCGTACAAACAACGGTAAAAAGGAGCAGCATCGCAATTGAAGAAAATTATTAACTACCGCAAACACGCGTGAAAAGTAATTTCCGATAAATCGCAAAATGAATTCATGATGAATGTATGACTTGCAATAGAAATGGCGCAGGTAACAAAATAATTTCTTGCTGTGCATTTTATAATATGCTATTGTAATAATGCGCCGTATTCATTGATTATAAATTACGAAATAGTTTTTCATTTTCTCTATTTTCTGAATGCACACTTAAATCCGTCGCATAAATGTCGCAATAATTATTTGCATGTACATTAATCGAGCGCAAGCTTTAACGCAGGTGAATATGAATATACATGAATAATAACTTGACACGAAAATCTTTGCATATTGTAAAGTAAATTTATATCTAGAGCGATTAATTTCATAAAACGCAGTCGTCTAAAGTTATGAAACGTAAGTACGCAAGCATTTGTAAATTTACTTTTTGAGCAATATGAGGGTTAACGCTTGATGAACACAAATTTGTTTTATTAACAGTGTAAAATTTATATCTAGGACAATTAATTTTATAAAACGCGGTTGTCTAAAGTTATGAAACGTAGCTAATACGCAAATGTTTGTAAATTTACTTTTTGCGATATAAAGGTTAGCGCTTGATGAACACAAAATTCACTCTATTAGCTGCGTAAAAATTTTGACGAACTATGTTTGCCCACGTGTTACGCGCTGCCACTTTTAACACGCGCGAAATTACAAGTCGAGAAGTAACACTAAGCCAATCCTTTTTTAAAATTAAAATTGCTCACACATACAAAGCAAGTAGAAATTTCATTCTCTACACAGAGCGTTGAGGTAGGTGTGGTCGTTATCTTTAATCCGTCACAGACTGTGTTACCGGATTATCATCTCTCTACGAGGATGCGACACGGGGATTTCAGAAATTCCATGTTTTCACATTCGCACGTAGGGAAATTCGCTGTCAACCATTCTGAAAAATGATGTGCTCGCTTATACATTCCATTTGTAGGATTCAAACGTCTACGATTGTTTCAAACTACAATTATTTCTCTCGTCCATACGAAAGAGGCTAAGCGGGGAATTACGTCCGTGTAATTTGAGACAAAAGTGCAACCACGGCCGGGGGTGACGTCGCCGTCCAACGAAGATTTCTTCAAACACGCTTCGCCAACACGAGCCTACGCGAGGGGATGAAATACGAAAGCGTGAGGAAGATGTTCTCTCGCTGCTACCGCTTGGCGTGGAGGTGTGGAGGTGTGTAAACGCATACCAGCCGACGTTATATCGTCGAGAGGAGAGCCCACTCTCGTGGGAGCTGGACGCGGCAAGATAGGGCGTCGGTGTCGGCGTTATAAATCGCCGCGATTTCATCCCGCCCGCGCGGTGTATATGTCCGGGATGCATCTAACCGCGGTCGCGCACACCTATGCGGTCCCACTCACGTGTTAGCCACACGTTTTCGGGTCCTGCTCTCGACTCTCTAGAGCGCGGGACCAGGAATTATTAAAGAGAGAGTAACGGTGAAGTGCGCACCGATGTGACCCAATTAAACGTACCGCGCGGTTTTACCGCGCTACGCTGCAGGGGACGATTTATATGTCGAAATTTCAATTGCGGATACGGAGACAAAGATCACGGTCTAATATTCATTTAAAATGGCCCCTGCATAAACCGACCAAAAATAGAAAAAAATTGAGATTTAAGTATGAATATTAAGTATGTAGTTGTAAATTTTATCAGTACGCGAAATTTCAGACCCGGTCGTCAACGAAATAAAATAAAAAATGTTAAAGTTGTATTTTTTAGGCTTAGTTTCACAGTGGCTAGTTAGCTTAACTAGTTGTTTAATAGTGATGCCAGCCACTGAAACAAAATTTGGTAAGCTATTTACAAGGTTAGATTTTGACAAGTTGCATTTTCGCAAATATACTTAAAAATATACATATATATTGCGTATAATATACATATATATAACCTTGTAAATCGCTTGCCGAATTTTGTATCAGTGGTTGGTATCACTACTTAACAACTAGTTAGTTAAGCTAACTTAGCCACTGTGAAACTGGGCCTTAACACTCCAGTCAACACCAAGTAACAGTTACCTAACATCAATATAATAATTTCCTACTTAACAAGATATAAATGTAATTTAACACCCATGTTATATTACATTTCCATTGTTAAGTAGGAAATTATAATATTGATATTATGTAACTATTACTTGGTGTTATGGGCCGATCGCTCGCAGAAGCACTTTGAGGATTAATATTATTTTATAGAAAAAGTAGAACTTAACAAAAACGAGATAAACATAATAAATGTCAAAAGGATTTAACTGTGCTATTAAGTATATGAGGTCACCGACCTCTGCAAGCAAGTACTTATCAGTAAAGTCAAAAGATGCAACGTTTTGAGGAAATTTGATAGCTCTTTGAGACTCAACAATATCATATATTTTTAAATATGTTTTTAAACGTGCATATATAACCTAGCATATCAATGCATTTGACCAATAATGCATCAAGTGATCTTTTTTTATGAAAAAAGTCATATGAATTTATAAAATTCAAAGGGGCCCCACCAAAGCACCCATACTAACCGCTCCTTCGTGCAGGAGCCACCTTAAGATCTGTTAAAATATCCAGCCCGATATCTCTAAATATAAGATAGATCGATGACAGCGAGTGAAAATGTATTCAATGAAAGTGTCACGTATGAAAGTAATTAAGTTTTATTACTAGAACCTGTGTATTGGAATTTCGTATAAATTAAATTAAATTAAATTGAGAAGAGATATAAATGTGAAATAGATAAAACATTAAAGCTCGTTAAATTATATGATTCCAAGTCTCTTTAGAAGACACAACAATTTCAATTGTGATGGTCTGTGCAATTTACGTATATATCACTGAGATCGCAAGATCCGAATATAAAAACTAATAAGAATATTCTTAAATGTCACCAGCAGTAATTAACAACGTCAGTGTTTTCTTGACCATATCTGGCATTTTTAATAATACAGAAAATTTATTGCGAAAAATATTACCTCAGCCAGAGTTTGAACCTGGACCTCTCTACACTCTAGGTGGGCGTCTCACCAATTCGACTACTGAGGCATGTGGTAATATTTGTCGCAATTGCAGTACAAAGATGTCCTTGCGTCTATTTTTCGACTTTTTAAACTGCGCGCCGATAAGAGTTATCGGCAGTACGTGAACTGTCTCGATGGAGAGGGAGGGGGAAGGCAGGGATACTTAAAAATCGCGTATCGATTCTGTTCTGTGTACTGTGTACGACAACCCTTATCGGCGTACAGTTTAAAAAGTCGAAAAATAGACGCGAAGACAACATCTTTATTCTGTTATTGCGACAAATATTACCACATGCCTCAGTGGTCGGATTGGTGAGACGCCCGCCTAGAGTGCCGGGAAGTCCAGGTTCAAACTTTGGCTGAGGTAATATTTTTCACAATAAATTTTCTGTATTATTAAAACTGCCATGGCAGATATGGTCGAGAAAACACTGACGTCGAATATGAAACGTTATGCAATCTATAAAATTCTCTGTCAATTTTAAAATGTACATTGCATTTCGCTCGGGAAAACGTCTCGCTGAGTCTTCCTTACGGTAGAATAACTCCGTAAATAAAATCGCTCTAAGCAACATCGGCTCGCGGTACAACTCGGACACTTGCGGTCAGTGGGCTCTGATTAATAGTAACTGACACTGTGTGTGGATACGTCTTGCAGATGATATCACGCCCGGTGCTTTCGGAAAGGGTTGTCACGAAATGTCATCGATATCTCGTCAACACGTACTCGCGACGAGCAACAGTTATGCCTCACGTACATCCATCTGTACTTGGATAACTCCGAATTGTACGTTCGCGGATGATAATGACGAGAGGTCGGTGTAGGACTATTGTTCGTTAATCTTACTTTTTGATTACAAGAGAATATTATTTCAAATTTTTCTATTTCAAATAACAGGCAAGACACTTAGATCTTTAAATGTTATTTAAGTTACGCGAAAAAAACATTTTTTTTTACTCACAGGAAAAACGTTAAAACTGGTAAAACCGCGAAGTACGTTTCATCGTCGAGTCTAAAAAATGAAGCCTCGCTTCAGTTTATAACTGCATGATAATTAAAATCGGGTAATATATGCCATGTTCTCATTAAAGCAAAAAATGCTATTATAATAAAAGCGTGGAACTACCTTTGTCATTATATCCAACGGTATATCCATTTTAATAACATATACGTGTCTAACACGTTGAAACGTATTAATGTCAAAATAAATTATCTTTCATCGCATTTGAGAGTTCATTTTTCGTTCTCCGTTTTTCACAGAGTAACGGTATTTTTTT
Organism: Vollenhovia emeryi; assembly: GCF_000949405.1. Lineage (NCBI taxonomy): Eukaryota > Metazoa > Arthropoda > Insecta > Hymenoptera > Formicidae > Vollenhovia > Vollenhovia emeryi. The sequence goes on from NW_011967188.1 coordinate 382,043, forward strand.
TTAACGATTCGGGGGTGCACAGGATCCATCAATCATACCGGAGATAGTAGATATCGTTGGTGCTCTGTCCACATACGAAAACGTGTTTACACGACACGCATGAAATGCTACATTTGTTTATGTTCATTTATCACGCATCGCCAACGACGGAATGCAGGTGTTTTGTTATGCATCTTGTGAAGCGTTTAATTCAATCGTTTAATTGATAAAGCGTTTAATTAATTCCATCATCTGCTAAAGCTGTATCCCGCGGTGAAATTACGGCGGGGCGTTATTCAGAACTTTATTCAGAACTGCGTAAAACACAGGTCAGCATTTGTTTGTCAAATATATTACGTAATATAAACAAAATCACAAAGAGACTATTACAAATAGTAAACGAGTACCACAGGGGAATTGAATGGACAACATCAATCAAGACTGGATATACAAGAAATCCCCCTTTTCCCCCAAAACGTTATCTCGTTGCAATTAAATTTATTTGTGAGGGGGTGTAGAAAGAAATGATTTGACGTATGTCTCAATTATGTGCTTGTCTCTTTATGGGTTTTCTCATTTGTACCACTTATCTTCTAAGCCTCTCAGGACGTAACTATTATAGATAGATATCGTCCCGAAAGAGCCAACGCGACTTAAAGTAGCTTATCGCAATAAACTGCCGCGGCAAATGGTGCGGAATGCTGTTCCGTTGTTACTTTCGATAACTCGAAATGAATTTTGTATATCCGCCCGGAAAAATATAGTTTCGGGAAATATATAGTTAACGAGGGGACGCTGTTTTACACCCGAAGCACGAACAGTACTTCCGTCTTTATCTCGTTTCTCAGCGGGGTCGTTCCTGTACGTTTCCGTATGATAATAAATAACGTAATTCTGCGGTATAAATTCCAATATAATTTTTCCGCGACGCTAAAACGAATTGTTGCTAATAAAGGATTCGAAGAATCGATAATCATCGCATGATCGCAGCCGCTACGGTATTATTATTTCCGTCGTGCGATAATCGCCGATTATTGGAGTCGTTTATTAGCTGCCATGAGTTTGACCTACTTTTCGCGATCTAATTATTAATTTCCAAATGGCTTTGTCTCTACCTTTCCAAAAACAGACTTTTTGAGATGCATTCCGTACACAAATCCGTATCGACGCCCTGATTGCACTTGCGTTGTCGCTCGTTTATCAATTGCGGTGCACGCTAGGTGTAACGCGTGGGTGTTTGCGCGGCGACATTATTAATTTGCTTTCCAATTAAAGTGCCACGTGTCGTTAAAAGAAATTTACACGCGCGTGTGAGTCAAGGCTTGCGGATGAAAAAGAGCCCACTGATATTCGCCGCAATATTTCACGTCCGTGCACTCCCACGAGCTCGATAAACAGCGATACCTCGACGGACGGGTGTGCAGGGTTAAAAGGAAAAGAAGTGCAATGGGGGAAGAGGGATGAAGAGTTTTCGGGGAGTGCCGAGAAGAGAAATGGAATCGGATCAAACTCTTGGCGCAAGCTGTCTCGAAGCGTATGGTAATATCGTAAATTCGGACCGACGCGCGCGTGCGTGCAAACATTTACTCGCAAGAAAACACAGGGGCAGTTCCGGTGCGAAACAATAAAGAGTGAAAAAAATTTCAATTAAACGCCAGCTTTAATCTTTCTATCTCGGACCTCCGTGTACATATAAATTGAAGCTATTACTATTTACGCAATGTGGGAGGGCGGAGAGACGCGCACTTTTTCCCCGCGCCCGATTGCGCGGTTCTGCTTATTAATTGCGGGCGATATTTCGTAATTTCTGACAGATCGTAAATATCGCCGCGGCGTCGCTTCACGATCGTTATTTACCGTGGAGTATTACATTACGCGCCGACCACTCGGTTATTCCGATTACGGTCTCGCGATTCGGGCTATTGTCGCGTATCGCTGAATTATGGAGCCAATATGCAAAAGCCGACACGAAAAATGTACTTGATGCTAACAACCTGTCATCGATTCGTGATTGGTTCCGCACGTCAATGAGAAGAAAAATTTTGTATTTCCTTGCCAACAGTAATTCTCCGTCAATTTCTCGCTTACTCTCGACTTGGTGAATTTATCCTTGATTTTCTAAACATTTGATATTATATTTATTATTGAATAACTGATTTTCATTTTTTATCCAAAAGGATAAGCTAGAAGTCTATACGGCGCGTTGGACGCCATGAAATATACCTTGGAGAATCTGCGTGTATTATTGCGGACCAATAAGGTAAACGAGAGACAATTCTAAACTTTTAATCGTGCATCGCAACTAGAAGGGTCTGTTTGGTTTAAAGTAGAATGTAATTTAAATATATATCTGATTTTCTGCATATCAACGTTTGTCTGCAAAACAAGTCGTTGTGAAACGCGATGTCACTGCACAAGACGAGACAATTTCCGGTGGCGACGTACACGCTATGGATATCGTATCAACCCTCCAAGTTTAAATATCGAAGTGTCCGATTTGCCTCTGCCACGATTGGCCACTCGAAGAATCCTGCAGGAGCACGCATCCGAGCCCAAATTCAAGTTAGATTGGATCGGGGAGGATCGAGGTCGGAAATCGTTTCGGGATCGCGGCAGACCCTCGCGAATCGCAAAACTTCCTTCTGGTTCGTCAGCGGTACACCGCTGGACTGGCTACTAAGCTGAAGCACGTGAACCGGGTCAACTTCCATTTCGAATACGCCGTAAAATCGAGCGGGGTGAAAATACTTGGCGCAAAGGGCGTTATCATCCGCAAAAGGAAATGGATTCAATTACGCTTTCAAATCGTTTCCGAAAGCTGGATTAAGTAGGACGGCCAAACCGCTCATTTCAACTGCTAAGTACTTTCCTCGTTGTACCAGAAATTAGCAAAGCATACAGATCGCTCGATAGAACGGCGTTTTGCGGAATTGCTTTTATTATTTATTTAAATTCAGAAATTGTTGTCACATAGCGCCTCCTCCCGCGGTAACCCCAGGGAATTCAAATCTACGTTCCAAACTTGTAAATCTTTCCCTGATAAATGGAATAAAATTTACCGGTCTGTGTACTTTAAATCACACTGAATACGCCGTAATTTATTCAAGCTAAATTTGCAGCAATTCCAACTGCGATAAAGGAAAGTTAAACCTCGCCGCGAAGAAATTAGAAAGAAAAGCGGAACTTCCAGCAAAACTTTGTGACTTTACGGGAAAAGTTTTGTCTCTCCTTCGACCATCATCGTTCAAATAAAAATAAACACTCAACGAGACGCAAAACGATAATTATAATATCTGCATCATAAACAATTTATGAACAACGTTGTATATTTCCGCTGTCATTTCGCAAATCGTGCTACTCGAGAAGCTACATTAAACTTTATAAAAAGTTTTATAATTTCTAATAAAAAGATTCATTTATAATTTGCTTTTCATTTCCAGCCAAACAAACTTCCGTTAATAAGTTGGCAAATTTCATTGAAAGCATTTACAACTTATTGAAGCTATCGAGCCATTTAAATGGAGCCTTTTTCATGCGAGAGCAAGTAGGATATTTACTGCAGCGCGGTCCCCCTTGCAGCGATACCAATATTAAAACAAATCAGAGGCTACGGAAATAAAGCCGAGATTGTCAATAAGAATCATATTTTATTGTTTTGTGAGTTTAATAAAGCTCTTTCTTGCTATTCACTTACTATTATGGTACGTATTTTGTATAATATGTAAAAGACCGAATGATAGTTTTCATTATTATTAACGTATTTTTATTGTTAGATAGATATATTGTATATAAAATTGTTATTATCTTATTCATTACAAAAATTTTGACAGTAATTAGTATTTGCTCATATAGACTTTATCTCTCTACGGTTAATCTTCTATTAAAATTCTATTTAATTTCTATTAAGTAAATACACTAAAGCGTACGGAAATAAAAATAGTAGAAATTATTTGTACACATGCTAATAGTGGATCCACGATTTATAACATCAAAGACACTTAAAGTATCTTGCTTTCAGGTCTTAGACTGTTCCTTAATATCTGACGATAGGAATATGCATGCATATTCCGCATGTATATCGCACGTAGATATGTAAGAGCGGGGACACGTCCCCAGGGACGCATTTACTAGCTGGATAACATTTTACACGGAGCCGAATGGTGAATGTCGAAGCGATACTTTATCGGAAAATCCGTTACGTAAAATAAAAGCACTCCGAGGCTCTGCGACGCGTTGCCGTCGACCGCTGTAGCGAGAGATCGAAATACGAGGCGGAAGGCAGATGCGGCGTTACTTGGCTCGCGTAGAAATGGCGCGCTGATTCGCCAGTAAACCCTAGAAGAGGTACTATAAAAAGGAAAACGCGAGGGGATCTTATCTCTTGGCTAAGAGTTATTGGAACTACGAAAGAGAACTCAAACGCGTCAGTATCGCCTTCTAATTAAATCCTGTGACTTTTTACATTTATTATATTCTATAAAATGCATTTTCCTTTTACTTCTGACCGATTACCGCTATTGATCTGAATTGAGAGTGCATTCTCACTTTGAAATACATTGTATTGTCTTCAATATGACAATTTGTTAAAGTTACGACATAAATGATCGTTTCTTCGTGTGGCGAGAGCGACGCAGAGAAATGTGCGCTGCTTAGTAAACAAATGAACGAAACGGTCCGAGTTGAAATCTAATGACGAACACCACTGGCTTTTTTCGGACACCACCTCTCGAAGGGAAGTGGCTCTGCCACACCCCTTTGGGGGTCTGGCCCCTCCAGGTTGGGGGTTAAGCAGTTACATGAAACTTGGAGGACGTGAACTTAATCCCGCAGTGACGTTATTATTCGCCGACGTCATTATGCAGCGTCTGTGCCTCCCTCAAGGATACCGATAGTGATACCGGTAGTGACTGAGAAGGAGCCATAAATCCGGCTTTTTGCAAAGATTGACAACCCATTCTTACAATTAGAAAAATTCTGTCTCGAAACCTTAAAGAAGGTTTCGGATAAACGGCTTTCTATAGAGTCAAATCGGTGTTAAACTATAGGACCCATCTAACAATAAGAGGGGTTATGAGGCTCAAATCTAAAAGAGGTTCTCAAGTCCGACTTGGATCGCAAGCCATTGGATGATGATGATCTTCGCGCGAAACGCGTGAAGAACAACTCGACAGGTCGAACTGCAAATTCGCGAATGAGAGCCGCGGAGAATGACATCCGACGGTCGCAGGGCGGCAAAGCTTTGCGAAAATCCTGATTTATCGCTCCTTCTCGATCACTATTGGTATCACTATCGGTCCTTGAGGGAGGCACAGACGCTGCATAATGACGTCGGCGAATAATAACGTCACTGCGGGATTCGGTTCACGTCCTCGAAGTTTTATGTATTGCGGTAACGGATGGAGAGGAAAAGCTTCGAAGCGGGTTCAAGAATCGGGTTACAACACATCTTTTACATGCTCTGAAACAGAAATAGAAATAAAACGATTGTTACTGCGCCTATACAGTAACTCAGTATTCAGTTATAGTCAATGTAGTTAATGTTGTCAAAATTTTTCAAAAATTAAATCTTTCGTTTATTATTTATATTTTTAATTACCATAACGGTTTTTGATTGCCCTGCATGAAATATATAGAGTCAGAATTAATAAAATATAAAATTAATTAAATAACGTTCTTTTTGGAAATAACTTAAACCAAATTATTGAAAATTATTGTAAAACAATATTCGTGGTTGCAACATGATAAGTATTCACTTTAAATATCATTATTTAATGAAAAAACTTTTTATACATTTTATTTTTATTTATTAATGTTTGACGAAGCTTTAATTTTTTTTTATATCATGCATCGTGCATAATAATTGCACGATTGAAGTTATTTATGGTTTTGCTAATAATTTTGTTAAATATCTAGCGTGTTATATTTTTTACTACTGGATGGCGTAATAACAAATTACATTTTTACAATTAATGTTTATTTTTTAATGTTTTTAAATTACTATTGATATTACACTATAAAACAACAAAACGCAACAATACAAAGAAAACAACATATTTGCATTTGACAAGTCAATGATAAAAGATGATATCAAAGTGCAAATTTGAAATAAAATATATTAATAATATTCTGTAGAATAGCGTTTATTCGTAACAATTTATTTAATCAGACTTACGATATACTAACTTCTTTTATCTAATTTTTCTGTGTTTGGCTATTTAATCATCACCGCTATTAAGAAAAAAAATATATAAATGTAAAAAGCAACAAACTTTGCACGAAACGTAAAAAAAATTTCAACTTCTTACAAGTTGCTAACTTCCCTGCAGCATACACTCGCATTTTTTGTACGAGCTCTTGTTTACAAGAAATCTTAGCTTCGTATGTACAATCCACAAGGAAACGCAAATATAAAATAATATTAACCAAGCGTTGGATATGATTCACACGAGGGATAATTAATATAAAATAACGAGAACCCATATAATATGAAGATGCTAATTTATCTCTCCTGATATTATCTTTGTCGAAAAAATAACATTACAAAAGAAAGAATATATTTCATAAGTCTCGACGTTGATAGATTTCAAGTTTCAAGATAGCTCAAGGTGTAATGAATTATCTATATTAATATATAAAAGAATGCAAATTTATTTGTATGTCTGGCTTACGGAATTCGAGAAATGTCAGCGTGGTTAATACGTGTGTACCTGTCACCTGACGCGTGATACCCCCATATTAGCTTCGCTTTACTATATAATAGAGAGAATATCCATGAAACAAAACATAACTATATTGCCTAATTAATTAACAAAATAGTTCTCATAAATTTATTAAAGGAATAACTAAAAAAAAGCGTGAAATAACTATTTTGCAAGTTTCATGAACTCGATTTATTTCTTGATATTATTTTATGTACCAGAATCTTTAAAAACTACAATGCGATTACAACAAACTTGTATCAAATCGACAGAATTTACTTTTGGAGGCTTTAAATTTAATATGAATTATATTAATTATATAATTATACAGTAGAATCCCTCTCCCTTCTCCCCTCTCTCTCCCCTCTCTCCTTTTTCCCTCTCCCTCTCTTTCTCTCTCCCCCCTCTCTCTTCTTCTCCCTCCCCCGCCTCCCCCCCCCTCTCTCTCTATCCGAATCAATCAGGGAACAAAATGTTCGAATAATTAATCTTTTATAAACAACAGACTGTAGTTTCAAATAGAAAGATATTTAATAAGCGAGTCATGACGTTATGATAACGATCAAGTCAATAGAAAATATACCAATATAAATTGATAACTGGGTGATATTTCTAGCAAAGTATTCTCTGCAGTATTTTTAAAACTAGTATCTGTATTACTTAATTTGTTTTTCAATTTAATTATGCGATTGTACTATGCTAGCTTCAATTTAAGGCTACATTTGAAGATGATAATCGACGCGTAGTTTTTTTAAGCGAAAAATGTACATTATAATTCGCATTAATATTAAGCACAAAAGATCCAGTCCGACTATATTTGCACATTTTCTATTTACTTAATAAAAAAAGTTTATTTCTTACATAATTTCACGAATGTAACAAAAAAAATTACAACTTTTACAGACTCCCTCATCTTTTATTCCGCTTTCGCGATTCTTCGAGCTGCTAGTCCTCCTATTTTTCTTAAAGCAGCTATTTTAACGGTGCTGCTATCTCTCTATGCCTTGTATCATCTAAAGCCTGTTTTTAAAAGCGCGGAAGCTTCAAAATGTAGCTAGGGATGTTATTTTTCAACGTTAAGATACAATGTTTGCATTCCGCCAATATTTCTACACGTGAAATTCAGACTACTAGTTTTGGAATTAAAGGTCATATGTCATTCTTGTCAATGCAAACCGACATAGATAGTATAATTCCATCCGGTTTTTAAAATATATCGTAACGGATAAATCAAACATTCCGTGTGAGAAACGGTGCTCGGGTAATAAAGGTCTTAGCGTAAATACTTTGTCTATCAATAAAACGCAGATCTTAAATCTAGAATACAGATCTGAAAAGAAAAGTGAACTTTAAAGGACATGTAAAATTAAAGTTTTGCTAAAGATTGTATACTGGAACTAATATACATGTATTAACTGTTTATATGTTTATGTAAATTAAATCGTTTTGGAATACCCTCTACGATTATAACAAGGAGTCTCTTCTCGTTGAGAGTATCTGCTATTAGCTGAATATCCGCTATTATATTCCGTATCATTACACCGATTGTGTGTACCAATGCCAGGGACGGAAAGCTCAACTGCGTTCTCGAACGTGCCAATTATCCTATTATTAGAGCATTATCTCTGCACGGAAAAAAAAGAATAATGTTATTTCAACAAGATCAGTGTAATTGAAATAAAATCGTTAAAACAACATCAGTATCAGCCCATGACGTTAACGTTTAATTCACAAGTAACTTCATTTTGCTTAATTCAACAGCAATTTTTCCCGTGTAAGTAAGTCGAAAGGAAAATAAAAAAGAGACGTAAATATAATGTATCATTGTTTCGTATATGTATATTACATATACAACATACACGCACCCGCAATATAGATACAAATATATAATTGTTTTATAAACTTTATTAACTGTTAATTTAATTACTTTGTAAATAGATCAGTACACAATGTTTTTGATCGCGTGCAAACAAATTTAAAAATAGGATTAAGACAGCAGCTAGTACTCTACGTGTTTAAATCGGAATTCCTTGAAAAAATAAGATGTTTTTTAATATTATACTCTCATAGTAGTGATAAAGGAAAGATTCCTGTAAAGGTGTCTTAACAATTCTTCTTTCTGAATTATATAAATCCTTTTGCACTTTCAAAACTTTCGTGGCAGAGAGGATCGATGCGAGAAGAAATATCTCTGTCCGCGTATAATAGCACATCTTTAGAATGCATGTTTAACTTACGTTATCCATCAGACTAAAAAGTTGCTAATTGTAAGTTTGAACGCGAAAGAAAAACAAATATTTCTCATTAACTTTTTCCTTCTAATGTTTGAAAATTCTTTCTTTAACCGTAATGTCTATTCTGTTACTTATGTAATTAGTATGTTCGAAAGTTTGGCAGGCGCATCAAAAATGATGAAAAACAAATAGATTCTAAAATCTGACAAATCTAATACATTCCAATTTTTTGTCGGACTATCATAAATCCCGGAAGATATAACTTACCAATCCGGTTATTGCATTGAAATTCAGCGACCTAACCGGATCTTTCTACCTAAGAGTCCTGAAACATATATGTATGGCTCGTGAAATTGCACCGATCAAAGGTTCAGTGTGCTCGAAGAAAAAACTGTGTTAATAGCTCAGAAAACGAAGAGGAATATGGAAATAACTTTGCACGATTGTTTCGTATTATAACTACATCTTTAAAAAAGTATGCATCTTCATTCCTCGCAAAAAAAAGTAAGAACAGCTATTATACACATGCTGGAAGATTATTATCGAGTAGCATAAATTAAGAAAATATTTTCTCACCAGCGTAGACATCTTCTGTGCTCTTCCATGCTCTTGTCACAGAAAACATATTAGGTGTTTATAATAGTGCCTTTGTTTAAATTGATATTTAACGCTTTTTTATACACAGTAATGGACAAGGATGAATTCGTCAATCAGTCGCCATAATTTGTCGCAATCGATACGATCGAATGCTCAATGAAATACGCATAAACGCGAATGAAAAGATCAAGGTGACGAGGGAAGATGGTTGCGGTGAAGCGAGTGAGATAGCGTCGCACTAATTTTCCATCGATCAGTCGAGTTTACGCTGTGGGAATGAGTTGTTACTGCGTGCACGTAAAGCAACGTGTGATTCCGTAGAAACTCCATCAGAGTAAAATCGCTATCGCGTTCATTCATTTTGCAAAACACGCGAGTCATCTCTCTCACTTAGCGTGCCAAGTTTATATTAATAAAATGCTTATATTAAACTTTCAAAAGTGCTAAATAACTTAAGCGAAAGAAAGATGGAATAGGAGAAAGTGTATCACGTTTAAGAACATTATTATGCACACGGGATTTAAGTAACTTTTGAAAATGATTCATTACGACGTAGAAACGAAGAAGAATATTTCAGAAAACGATTAATTTTAGATAAATAATTAATTAAAAATGTCGGAAGACCATCTTCAAGTGTATCTTTCAGGAAATCTGCAAAGCGCAAATAAAAAATAATATATTATTAACGAAACCGTGTCTAAACTGTGTGTCTAAAAAAAAACGACTTTATTGTGTGATTTACGTGGGACAAGTTTTACGTAATATAATTTTCAACAAAGGATCTCTGTGAGTTTCTCAAGAAAATGATTATTAGTAGTAAATATACTGATAATAACTAAAAAAACACACAACCGATAATTATTTAGCACATTATAGCACTCTGCGCATGTTTAATCTTTTTGTGATAACACTTACAAAAACTATCATTAATTTAACAACTACGTCTTTAACTGCTCCATATTTTCTCTCTTAAAAAGAATTACTGACAAGCGTTTAAACAAATATATCTAACAATAAGATAAAAGTAAACAAACATACATATTCTTAAGGAATTTTCTAAAGATTATAGTCATATAGATGAAAACAATATTGTGGTTAGTTACCGACGAATCATTTAGTTTTAAGTTTCTCACGAACAACGACATGATAGATAGTTAAGTATACTCAAGGTCTAGTTTTTCATATCAAAACCAGTTCACGTTGTGGTAAAAACCCTCGTGCATAATCTAAGATCGAATTACTGTAAATTGCTTGCTTGTTGGCAAGTTAAAACAGAAACGTTAATTTATTTTTAATCAATCTACAATCCAGCTAATTTGAGTTTGCGTAATCTAATCAATTTATGCAATTCATTTATAAAATCATTATTTTTAGTAAAATTATAAACATAATTTTTCACAAGTAATAATTAAACAAATATTTAGAAGAATTCTAAATTCATATTAATTAAACTCTCTCTCACTTTTCTTATGGGCATGTGGAAATTATTTCAGCCAATCATGAGCCGAAAAATAATAATTCGGTTGATAAGTATGAACTTATCGAGACAAAGAGCTGATGCAGCTATTATTGGTATGTATGTACGAAAAAATGGAATTTAAAAAATTTGTTTAAAAAATTGATTAAAAAATACGATTTAATTTAATAAAATTAAATTGAAATCGTTGTCTATAATGTTGGTAAGAGAGGCATAGAAATTTGTTCGAAAATAAAGAAAATTAAAATCGTCCAATTAACAATTCTCATTGTGACTGACAGGTAATTCTTCGAATATCCCGAAATTTGGAATATCTGAATATCAAATATAACAACCCAAATACAAAATTCTTCAAATCATTAACATGGAACGTTCGAATCAGTGCAGTGTTTGTTATGCAATACTCTTCCGTATTGCCCTCAGGCAGCTTCCCACTAATTGTTTGAGTTAGTTGAATCTCTATTAGACCGGCGCAGCTACCCTTTGCGCGAGGCGGAAACTGACTCATTCCCCACGTGTCGCCTGAACGATAAATATAAAGCGATCAATCGCACGAGAATAAAAAAAACAGGCGAAAACCGGAGAGACCCTGAGATCATCCTTCCCACTTTGGATGCCCCCACGGAACATGCAACTTATCTCTTAAGATGATCGTGCGAATACGCTGGAGAACGGAGGCACGTGTTCGACCGTCGACATCGTATCTCCGATGAATCGGAAGCATCGCCCAGGTAAACGAGGTGCGGCCGACGCCGATGCCGAGAACGATGAAGCCACCGACGATCAGCAGCAGCAACTCGTCGAGCGTCACCAGTCTCCCCCTTGTTTTCCCGGTCCCCTGCGAGAATCTCACCAATTTCATCGGCCGCGAACGATCCACCGGGTACCAAGAATGGGACAACGAGAACGCCACGTGTCTGGAACACGCGCCCACGTTAACCAGCGCGATATACCTCAAAGTCATCGTGTTGGCAGTTATGTCGGTGCTGAGCCTGGTCGGCAACCTGGCGACGATATACTCGATCAAGAAGAATCGTCGGAGGCAGCGAGGCTGCTCGGCGATCTACACTCTGATCCTTCATCTGTCGGTGGCCGATCTGCTGGTCACCGTCTTCTGCCTCGCCGGCGAGGCGATCTGGAGCTACAACGTCGCGTGGCTGTGGGGAAATGCCGCGTGCAAGATCTTCAAGTTCCTACAAATGTTCAGCCTGTACCTTAGTACATTTGTACTCGTGCTGATTGGCGTCGACCGGTTTGTCGCAGTGCGTTATCCCATGAAGGGCCTCAATACGTCTCAGAACTGCACGCGATTCGTCCTTCTCACTTGGATGCTGTCTCTTGTGCTCGCCACTCCACAGGTAAGACGACTTTGCCGAAATATACGATTCTGTTGTTTGGCCATTTAGATGTTTCATTCTACAAACTGTAGTTTAATTAGGTACATTATGCATGCACACCGTCGCGTATTTTACATTTGTATATCCGTGTGGAAAGGTTAAAATTACACTTTTATTTTTCTCATACATATATTCTCCTAGATTTGAGAACAATTTGTTATTATGAGAGGGGATACACACAAACTCTTCGATGTTTCCTGCAGAGTATTACAGATAATATTGTTATATAGAAGCTACATATTAGATACTTTTAGGTTCTCCTTTTATATTTTTCAAAGTCTAATATCAAATATTTTACATTTGATATTATTCCAGTCATACTTTTCGTACAAATCTAACGACAATCATCGCGAAGATCTAAGAACATGAATATTGCAGAAAACGCACGTTTTAAACCTTTACTCCTGTTTCGTGAAATCATGCTTAATATACATTATGTATTCAAAGCATACCTCATTATCTCCGATTCCACGAATAAAGTAAAGAAACGATTTATATACTAAACTCTCAATTATTACATCACTAATCTGGTATTTTAAAGCTGTAAAAACGTATCTTTTAAAAAGACACGTAATCAATCATTAAGATGTCATATGCGTTGAGTTTCTTGAAGATCAGTTTTTTATCTGACGACAATTTACAACAGAAAATTATATCGTCAACTCGGACAAATGGATTCTCCGAGCAGTTACAAATGTTACGTCGTCGAGGCAGTTGGTCGCTAAGAAAATGTCCCTCAATAAACCTGTTTCATGTAGGAATATGCAGCTCAAGTTATTTAAAAAATTCCATCAGACGTCTATATTATTATATTTAATTCCACTTAATGCAACTTTATAACGAGAAAAGAGTGAAAGTTAAATGGCATTAGTAATGATTTAATTCTGACTAACATTCTAGAAACAGATAATTGTTCGGATAAATATCAAAGATTACATAAACTTGACGAGCAAGAAACAAGTTTTTGCTTTAAGTTATAATTCGAGGAACATATAATTAAATACATATTATTTATATTGCCTGTAGAAAAAAAAATTTTTAGAAGAGATAATCCAACAGCATATTTTGAACAATTCATAACATTAATGTAGGACAAAAATCGTCATTAAATAATATGTGTAAAATTATTTATACATTTTTAAATATCTAATCTAATAAATATCTAAGATATAAATATCTAAGATATAAATTTATTATTCTTTTGACAATTAGAAGTAAAATTAATGTAATTTTATATTACATATACATATGTCTGTGTCACTTTTATCACGAATGAAGGATGTTTTTATGATAACATCGCATGAAAACTTCTTGAGTTATCTTGTATTTCCTACATTAATTTCAGTTTTAATGTGAGCATTCTAACAAAAAACATCGGAATATGGCAGCTTTACTTTTTTACCGTCGATAATTACCGTTGTTAATACCTATTTATATCACGCAACATTACAACAAATTATTTTAATGGGCGTAGCTTATTTTAGTCGATAAGCATCTGTCAGAAAATTTCTTAGTTGTAACTGCACTACGTGTAAAACGCTGAGTAATGTATGTAAATTTTCGTTCCAAGTCTCCTAAGGAACGGAAATAGTAGGAGAATTTTTCAAGGAGACAAATAACAAATCAGAAATATTCTGATTTGCATCGAGCTTCCGGGAAGAGAACGCAAAGTGCACATTAATTATGATAAATAAGAAAATAATGCAATACATAACATACATCCCTTTATCGCGGCATGGAAAAATAGAGAAATACAGCAAATATTACACAACATATATGTATTCTGTCTCACTTACATCGTATGCGTCATTAGTATGCAAAACACAGTGTTATACATGCATCCCTCAAGGTACATGTACATGGTGTCCCAGAAGAAAGAATTAATATTTCGCGAAATATTCTGTTATTGCCGGAGAAAATGTTTCGTGTATTTTGTGAACTTATTTCAATTTCATCTTTACTCAACAGTTTGTAACTCCGCAGCATGTGTTCATGGAAACTTTTCAGCTTCCACCACTTGAGATATTGATCATTCTCTCTAGGAGTTTCTGTATGTAGGAAGAATGCGTTTTCAACTTAGCGACTACTGGCAATTAAATGGCATTTGCTTAAAATCCTGGATAATTTGATAGCGCATCTAATATACATTTTCATATCTCTTAATATGAATGTTATACGTTTCCGTAATAACTTCAATGCACGAACGAGTTAAATTATAAAATTTTTATTTCAAAAATATTTTGTGTAGTAAAACTGCTGCAGTAAAAACACAAATATGTATAGAAAAAAATTCATTTCCAGGTTAGCGATCACTGAATTACATGACAGCGTTCGCAAAAATGCGTGGTAATTCAATAACATATATAAATTTTAATATATTTTCTTTGAACTGGCTTTAATATAAAATAAGGTCTTTCATATAAAACAAATTAAATCATAAAATTGTTTTTGTAGTTTCACTATGTTTTATTCAGCAGTAAAAACATACAATAGTAAAAAGCATAGGTAGTTGTACAAATAACATTTGTCTACAAATAAAATTCTATTCTTTTTTTTCAATATATCTATCAAATTTCATGTATTGAAACTACATATGTATTGAAAACTATTAGTGCACATGGAAAGACTTACAGAAAAGATTCAAATGGCAATGGGGACAAAATTTACTTTCCAAAACAATTCGAGTGTTGCTTGACAAATTAAATGAGATTTAGGACTCCCGAGGGAGCGATATCACAGAAATACCTCCATGATTAACATGATAACGGTATGCTGCGATCCCATTGTTCGGAAGGCATGCTTGAGCGATTACTTCGCTCAATGCCGCCAATCACGTCGTCCCCTGTCGTGACTCGGTTAGATACAGTCGACTTATCAGTCAATTTGTCAGCGGGCGAAATAAGTCCGACTCTAGGCCTCGTGGTCTCGTCGTGAACACGTCTCTCAAAGTCTGCGTGTCCGCATCTTCCCCTTCTTCTCCTCCTGCAGGACCTTGACCTGCACTCTCGTGACCTTCGTCGCGCGTCTTTTCTACTGCACCTGCAGACAACCCTTCGACTGCGTCCAGCATCACTGTTACGTCGTGCCCTGCCACCCCTCGATCGATGAACCTTTCGCTGGCAATACAAATCCAGCATGCCGATCTCCTGAACAGTCACCTCTTGGCGTGCAAATTCATTATCGGTCGGCAAACTGTAATGACTACCAGTCTTCTTCAGGATGCCATAAATGACTCCACGCTTCAAAGCATTCTGCATCTATGATAGCAAATTGACACATGGTCGTGAAAACATATATATATTAAACTGTTCATATTTTTTATTATTTATTAACAGTTTTGTTACTTATCAAGAGTGCACAAGAATTTTTTATGAATTAAATAATTTGAAATTTCGACTGTCACAAAACAAATTTCATATTTTATGTGCCCTCGATATTATATAATATTGTATGTATTCATGTATTAAATAAAATTTCCGGTCACATATAAAAATTATTAAAAATAAATTGAACACGGAAAACAGAGACAGAAGAATGATATAGAGCGTTTTACAGATGATTTTTTTGTTAAAGAATGACATAGCCTGTCTTCTTACTCTACTGGTACCTATATAGAATTAAAAATGGCAGTATATAATGTTAAATGAATGATTTTAATAATGATTTAGAACAAATTTATGCACTACAAGATAACAATTATAAATGATTGCAGGAGTGTCACACACCTATGTTGCGATAAAGTAATCGCAGTCGACAAACAGACTTAAAAAAAACATGCAATAAATTTTCTTTCTAATTAACAGATAAACGAGTCACTATAAAATTAATCATCAACAAAATATGTACTTTTATCGGAAAATTGCGCTGATATGCCTAGTTTGAATTACGTAGTTTCTAAATAAGTGACGCAAAAACAGGACTCACGGCAAAAAATTCCAAAAGTTTAATGGTTATCAATCGACGTCACAGTGAATAACGACTCCCGGAAAAAAAACTTATTCATTTTAATATACTACCAGAAAAAATTACGCGCTATATATCGTTTGCTATGTCGTAATGCAAATTGTATGGAATAGTTAAGAATTTTTTTAAACAAACACATAAGTAATTGTTATTTTGTTCCCTCACTTACTTGTCTCGTAACTTTACTAATATTTAAATTGTTAAATGGGACAATTATATAATAAAAAAATATGTATATATAATTCAAATATAAAAATTATACCATATCGTTTCATTTGCGATCACGTCGATAAAACGGGGAATATAATTAATATATACCTGACGTCGTGCCACGGCAGACGAAATATTATAAACGGATGAAATATACTGTAGAATTTCACGCGGTGTAGATCCTCTGAGCTCGCGAAGGTTCTTGATCGCAGAGATCACTAAACCGAGGATCTTCGCGGTCAGATGCACCATGATGGTCGCGATGAGATTCTAAATTAATAAAGTTTGTAAATTTTCTTACGTAAATTTTCTCATCGATCAGATGGTTCTTAGATAATTCCCGAGATCAATTCTAGGCATTTAATACAGAATAATTAATGTACCGATAACTCAATCAGTTTACTTCCTGGACTTATTATCGATGCCTCTCTTACATACGGAAAAGATACGTTTCCAGTGAAGGAGGAAAATGAGACGGGTCAAAAACCCGTGTACGCATTTCATATCTATTAGCATAAAATAAGTAATGCATCTATAAAATAACCCAGCAAGCACGAAAGTAACAGTTACATAACATCAATATAAATGTAATATAACACGCATATGTTATATTACATTTATATTGATATTGTTACATTTAATGATAAGATATGATACATTTATATTGTTATGTAACTGTTTGGTGTTTGCTGGGAAGTAATGACGGATGTTGCACCAGACACGAGGTAGTCCAGTCGTGCGCTATTCTACCCTCGAGAAGAAACCGATTCTAGATAAGCCCAAGATTTAATGAGGCATCGAGTGCTTCGGTCGAAGGGCTGATACAAAGACTTCGAGTTCGGACCGTGTTTTCTCGTCGAGGTCACCTGACGCGTTAGGATCGAAGAGAACGAAAATCGCGAGCCATCGCCCGGCCAAGGAACAATGTTGTCGCGACGGTAGAAAGAAACGCGGTCCGTATAGCGGTGATTGATGACAAACGTATATATCTCTTGACAAGCTGAGAGACAAACGGCCCGTTTAATTAATGCGCCTCTCCTGTTTCACGTGATTCTTTCCACGGCAACGGTAACCCTCCCCTTTGTTTCATCTCTTACCTCAATACTACGGCCTTATCGAGGAAACACAGCGAATTTGGAAATCAGCTGATCCGTTAAATGCGATTGCGTTTTCGGTCAAGTCGAAGAGGTCGAATCGATAAACCGGCGTTTACAAATGAACGTCGAAAGTGATATTAGCTCTGTTCCTTTTATATATTACTTTTATATATTACTTTTATATATTTTTGAACATACACATAAAATAATGTATATATTTATTACGCGGCTAAAAATGGAGAAGGAAAGTGTTCGGTATTTAATATTTATGTTGCAAGCTTTCGCCATGAAAGCTGGCAACGTAAATATTATTCCCATTTATCAAGAGCACATATTAGTTCCTTTCTGATTTAAAATATTTATTTAAATTATGTAAGTCGACTGGTCTCTTTCACAAGGTCGTATCTCGAATTTCCGGTTTTTTTGCTTTAACGCTCATTCTGGTCCAGATTATTTCACATACAAAATAAATAAATACATAATTATAATAAACATTTAGATTAAAATGTGTAAATATGTAGAATAAATTATTGGTATTTTCAAATTTACCCTTAGCCTTAATAAATTTGAAAACTAATATCTAAAGATATTATAATTGAACTACGCATTGTGCCAAGCCCATACATTTATTTTAACCTTTTGTTCAAGACATAAAAAAACATATGTTAACGTCTTACGAATATCTTTTCGCGAAATATCTTACATTAGCTAATTTATTTACGTCTTCACGCAAATCTTTGAACTTTTCCGCGAATTCTATATTCTCTCTCGCATCCGCTAGTCGTGCCTAATCAACATACTCTATCATTATTTCATCCATGTGCTTAACTAATATTAATGTCCGCATATTTATATACCGATTTATTTTAACAGATCGCGGTATTTCATGTTTCGCAAGGACCATTCATCGAGGTATTTACGCAATGCGTGACACACGGCTTTTACACTGAGCCCTGGCAGGAACAGTTATACGCGAGTTTCAGTCTGTTCTTTATGTTCCTCCTGCCATTAGCAATTTTAATCACCACATACGTATCCACGGTGATCACTATCTCTCGTAAGTACTTCTGCGTTATTACAAAATTGTAATTTTTCGATTATTTTGCAGGCAAATCTTCGACAATCTTAAATATTCGATCGATTATATAATCTTGTTGTTCATAATCCAGTACGATTTCAATTTCAGACACGTCTTTGCTAAAATTAATTCTAATAACTTAATTGTCTGATGTCGGAAATTGAAATCGGACTGGATTTTATGAACAACAAGATTTTTGTATTTTTCCAAAATGTTACAAAGTACATATGCAGCGCTCTAAATGTCATAGCGTGGTTTACAACAGTCTACCAAAAATAGGTCAATAGAAATAGTGAAGACATCTAGAGAGAATTGAGTCACTAGTAGTGTAACATATTAAATAATAAGTCTGGCTATATACACATATCTAACGAAATATCTTGTTCCAGGAAGTCAGAGACATTTCAAGATAGGACCAACGAAGACGTACAAAAACAGCGACTTAAATAGGAGAAGACTGATGAACCGAGCGAAAACGAAGTCACTGCGCATCAGCGTCGTCATCGTAGCGGCATTTCTAATTTGGTGGACGCCGTACTACACGATGATGATAATTCTCCTGTTCATCAATCCGGATGATCACGTTAGTGTATTTTGAATAGGGATTAGATTGGTTTACTTTGAAAAGTCAACGTCGCGTGCTAACAAACGAATGCCTTTCAGCTCAGCGAGGAGCTGCAGACCGGAATATTTTTCTTCGGTATGAGCAACAGCTTGGTAAATCCTCTGATATATGGCGCATTTCATCTTTGGCCGCAGAGACAACGGCAGGGCTCTTATCATAGGTGAATAGAATTTACGAGACCGTTCGATAGGCCTCGCAAAATCCCTTTCACATTTTGCCTCAATGTAACTTGTATGTTATGACGAACGTACACGTGTCGCGACACGATAAGATTTTTATACGATTAAAAATTAAAAGCAATCTTGACAATTTGTACAAAACGTTTCTTATTGTTGATGTCGTTATCAGTTACAGGTCTGACGCTTCGATGACTCAACGAAGCATCATGAGGAAACGCGATACGAAAACGCCACTCCTCTCTCAGGATAATGGCAACAAAGTGATTGCGACCACGCAGCAGCATGAGATATAAAATTTTTTATCAAATTAGATTATCTTAGAAACAATGTATATACGTCGTGTAACGAAAAGTAATAGCGTAATATAAAAAGATGAAATACCACACGAAAATAAAAAAAATAGGAAGGGAAGCATTATCGCATGTATCGCATCGAGTGTCGTTCTTAGTTAAGGATTTTTACAAGCAAAAATTATCTTTCTATTTATTTAAAAAAGACAAAATATTAATTAAAACAAGTATAAAGCTTACTTATTTTAATATAATAGAGAAAAAGTATAAGACATGAAACTTTTATATTTATTTTTTAATTAAAACGTTAAAAGCATTTGCGTACGTTTTTTGTTGATTTAGATTTAATTTAGGCGTAAAAATATTGTTGCATTTGTAATTAGTGCGTCTATTTCAAAATAAAAATTTAGCAAATATTATATAGCAATAAAGTTATAAATAAATAACATTTTTAAATAATGTTACACAATAAAGTGGCATTTTTACTAACTTTTCGTGTGATGCATAGGTGAAAAGTTTCGTTCGTCAAGCAGCAATATACAAAATCACGGATATTTTCTATGCAGTGTAATTACAATGAACATATAATATGTTATTTTTAGAATATTATAAGTCTATAAGCGTGAAGCTATAGAGTATAAGAGGACTGAATATTAGAATTAACAGACACGTAAAGATGTTGTTTCCGAAAAAAATTTCTTATAAAAACAAATTTTATAAAAACGCGAAGGAAAAATAATCATATATACACACAATTTAAAGTATATACAGTTTGTATATACAGTAAAACTATTTTATCTATACATACATACATACATATATGCAATTTTGAGCGGTATAATATTCTCTCTCTTTACTCACGAAACATGGTAGGATTTCACAATTGCTTCTCCTCTGGCTATACTTTCCTGATACTTTGTAAATTTCTTGGTTTAAACTTTTGCAGTTTACGAGAGATTAACAAAATATATTTTTTACAAAAGAGGTAAGGGCCTTGGTAGAGCCATCTGGCCAGTTTGTACAACTTATTTTAGCTATACATAGACCGTTACAGATAGGACGTCAAATTACAAAATAGAATTGCATTATACAAAAAAGACCACAATTTTAATAGTCGGTAGACTAGCGCTATCTCTTATCCAATTGTGTATTCATATTCTATCGATCTATTATCAATTCTTGATAATTCAAATTTCTGCAGTTTTTAAGATACCAATTACAGATGCAATCGGTAAAAGATTCGATATAAATGTTATTAGAATATTTGGAGATGCTTTAGATCACAAAACGAGAATTACGTGTATACGTAAATGGAAATGTAATAACGATCCGATGAATTTGCTACTAATTTGTTGTTCTCGAGAAATATTATTAATATTACAAATTGTTTCTGCTCATTTTTTAAGTTAATCTATTAAAACTGGTATTTCGCTAAAAAAAATATTGTTTCATTGTTAAGTCAGGCACGCGTAAAAATATAAATTAAAGAGCTATTGTGCAGAACAAATTAATACCGATCTATCAATTGCGGATGTTGCACGGATATAAACCAAATTGTATTTTACCAGACAAATGGTTGCGACTACGT
>NW_011967188.1:405460-433789 GCF_000949405.1 Vollenhovia emeryi
TTTTGGTTGCGTTTCGTGCTATAATCAGGTCCTGTGCGATGCTCTTGTACTTAAGATTATTTTAAGTACAAGATCATTGCATGGGATCTAACCATAGCGCGGGACGGGGCTAAAATTGTGCAAATCTGCGTTACCCACTTAGCAAAATGTGCAAATTGGCTACGTAGTTCAATGTCCACGTTTTCAATGTCCACAGAGGGCGTATCGCATTCGCGTATCACGAAAAACGGGGCCGTGACATCTCTCAGGCTTCTCTCTGCTACGTAGTTCTAAATGGCGACGCGAATCAGCTTGATTTTGGTATTTTCGGTACTCGCGCGAGAGTCGCGAAAGCTCCAGAGCGTGATTGCGTTAAATGGTGGCAGTATTGATCTTTTTCGGAATCAAAAGGTATACGCCAATAAAGAAAGAAGACGAAGAAGATCGATCTCAGTATTCAGTCGCTCCAAAACTATGTGGTATTACCACGTGACTTTCCTAACCTTACATGTTGACAATGCATAACCAAGAAAAAAGGGAATCGAATTGATAAAGAAAACATTGTTAATAAGTGTCTTGAAAAATACTGAAGTACGTACTGTACGAAAGAATAGAATAATTTAATAAATACCGGAATTGAAGAGAGATTTCTATCTAATGGCCGAGATGTCGAATACAACAATAAATGGATAGGAAACTGAAGAAAGTCCGTGTGAAAACAACTGGCCAAACCAGTTGAAGTCAGAGATTATTGACGAGATGAAGGATCGTATTGAACACGGTACACCTAAGAAGGTGGATAAACCAACAGATTCTTATAATACAAACAAAACTACATGGGTTAATACAATCGACTGTGCAAACGAAAATATTAATAGTCCTCAGAAGGACAAATACTTGGTTGATCACGAGAACTTGTTGACGAGTCCGAAAAGATGGAATAAATCTGTGGATACGTGTCCACAGAGAGAAAGAACGATTAGTACAAACATTGATTACGATACATTCCAATTAGAATTATCCAGTATGGAAAAGTCTAACTTTGACACTATTTACCTGTTGCATAACTCCAATTCTGCAATAAAATTTGAAGATACTAACGATATTTTATCCACGATGATGGATGTCGATACGATGCAGGAGAATGATAGTCTGTTGGGAGCGAACAAGGATCCAGCGACAGATCCCCTTTCTATTAGTGATTGTGATAAGAAAGATCCTGATACAGCTATAGATTCGGATTCAAAGTTGAGCAGAAAACGTAAAATCAGCGTAGAGTCAAAGTCTCAAGTGAAACGGCGAAGCAAACGTCGTTGTACGAAAAATAGGCTGAGTATAAAAGAGGAACAGCTTATGGATGAGTTGGAAAAGTTCGAAGAATGGGAAAGAATGCCATTGAGTGAGATAAAGGTCGGTTTTAATTATTATACTCTGGTATATTGTATGATTTATTTATCTTGTGTATATTAATTGAATTTTTATATTCCAGAAATTAATGGATTTACGTGTAAAACTGATACACAAGGTGCCACCGCAACACAAAATAGAGCTTTCGGGATCTCACGCGCCAACGAGGATAGAGAAAATATTATTTCTCAAACATGGACCAATTCGAAAGGGCTTGTACACACCCACAGAGGACGAGAATATCAGGAAAAACTGGGAGATGTTTTGCAAGGTATATCTTAAATATATCAGAACAATATAATTATATTATTAATATGTGTTGTATACAGCTCCATGACTGGAACAGAAAGAAAACCCAGCCATTTCTTCATTGGAGACACGATGGAAGATATTACATACAGGACGTGGAGGAAAGACAGAAGTTCGTTCAATTTTTGGCAAATAAATTACCTTGGCGAACTCTCTACA
Organism: Vollenhovia emeryi; assembly: GCF_000949405.1. Classification (NCBI taxonomy): domain Eukaryota; kingdom Metazoa; phylum Arthropoda; class Insecta; order Hymenoptera; family Formicidae; genus Vollenhovia; species Vollenhovia emeryi. Next base: position 407,315 of record NW_011967188.1, read on the forward strand.
GCGTTTATTCCAGATTTAAAGTATTATATCGCAATAAAATCACTTATTCTCGGTAAGCTACAAAGATCTTAAATCAAGAGTTGATTTTAAATTGCCTGAATTCGTGCTCACGTGTAATTGTTGTGCCTCAGTTATACTCCCAAAGAGGATAAGAAAATTTTAATGTACATACATAATGAACGTTTGGATAAACGTGATAATAAATACACTGAATTAGGGAAGCTACTAAAACGAACAAGTCGGTCGGTTTTTAAACGATATCGGTTTCTCAAAAATCGACTTCAGGATAATTCGGAAAGAACACGTAAGTAACTCTAAGGCGATATGTTCTATCACCATGAAACGTTATACTTATATCTCTAGATGCCTACATTCATACCTGTATATTAACAAATCTGTTGAATCTAATTACAGCGTTAACTGACGTTAAATGGACCTTACCACTAATAAAAAAATATATAAAAACTTTACTCAGTTTAACCTTAAGTGACGATATAAGAGAACTTAAAGGCGCCATACTTCCCAAACCAGTGTGGCAGAAAATGGAAGAAAAACTAAATATACATCATAATGTCTTGAGAACTTTCTGGCAACATCAGTTGCATCTGCAGTTGTTCAGTACAGAACCTATTTATTTAAACGATATCAAGATACAATTAATTGAATAGTAAGTATCATTACATCCTATACAATTGTAATGAGGATCATTAAAATTGATTTTAATAGATTATAATAGATAATTATAAGCATTGTTGGATCACCATATACAAATTAAAGCATTTAATTTACTGTTGCAGTATGTATGCAAAAGGAATATCTAATACTCGTGAAATTATATGGCCCAATGTTGCAAAACATTTTGATGGAGCAACTGCAGTATTCCTTTGCAAGGTTCTTTTTTATCTTGTTCAAGAATGCAACATGAGCAACGTAGATAATTTTGCTGGTAACGAAATATCTAAATTATATTTATAAATGTTATATTCGTTATATGCGTATGCATTATATGAGAATTTTTATTACAGCTGTTGTACGACACTTATATCGTACTAAAATCCCGGAAATTCGAAAGGCCCCAACCGATAAGTTCTTGCCTAAAATTATTTATAAATATGGGAAAATTTCTTTAGTAAATAAAAATTCCAGCAAAACGATTCTAGCTGACACTGATCAGCAAGAAAGCGATCATACCGATTCTACTTATTCCGACAGTTGACCATCTTTTCAGATTTAAGTTACAGTATATTATTATATTTTTGTAAGTTTAAATTACGTGTTATTTTAACATATACTTAAAATTGACATAATTAAATTGGCGCTTAAAAACATATATTACTTTAAATGTCATTTTTAATTGTTTCATGGGAAAATATAAAAATTTATTAAACAAAATGTAGTTATTAAGCATATACAGCTATTTTATTTTTAAAAAAAGAATCGATACAATGAATTCTTTTTGGCTCTTTGCTACACTAACACACAGATACCCCAATCATTTTAGTTTAATCCTCCTTGTTTCGTCTAAATTTAAACCTTGTTTTTCTTCGACTCTTTTTCAAGTACTTTCTCTTTTGCTTTTTGATACAAAGGCACAAGCTTGCCTTCTTTAGCAAGCATCTTCAAAAGTTCCATGATAAGCGGCAAATAATTATGCTTCCGTCTAATGTTCTCTATTTGATATCTTTTCGACTTTCTGATCTCTTCCTCAATTAGAGCTTGCAAACGTTCCAATTCTTCAGGATCGCAAACATTAACCTTCTGTCTTTCGTACAAAGTTTTTCTGTCTGTCACTATAGCCATTAGATTGAAATGAATTTCGCCTTCATTATACCTGTTTACAATCATTTTCATGTTAATATTGTGCAATTAATAAACATATATGTACATGCTGTGTATTCATTGCCAGTACTGAAAATCTATAGTGTACATGACATAAACTAACATTTTCAGTATTACTAGCAGTGAATATCGAAACGCAGTCGTAATAATACATCGTAATACCTATTTATACACGTGATAAATTACTGAGAGAGCCATATTTCACAACTTACTTGTTTATCCGCTTTTGAATTATAGGTTTGGCAGCTTGTACCCATTGTTCTCCCACTGGACATTGTCCCAAATCAATTGGTCCGTCTTTCAATCCGTCTAATTCATATAAACGACCATCGATTGGAACGTAGCTCACAAAATGAAACACATCATCGTCTTTCGATGCCTGCTTTGAGTCATATTCGAATAAAGACTGCCTAAAATATCAGTATATCTGATAAGTGTAGTACAATATAAACTTTCCTTTAGCATAAAGAATATTTGGTAGTTAGCTAAAATAAATATGCACTAAATACCTTGAGAAGGAATTATGCACTTCCCTTATAACGTCAGAATTACTAAGTGCAAGTCCGCGCATATTTGCATCGAAACTTTGACAGAAATTTTTAAATTCTTCTAAGTTTGGTCCTAGAGATATGTCTGTGTGCTTACAATTCAATAGGACACTCAGTATTGCTTGTGTCGCGCAGGCATTGTTTATCACCTAAAATTAAACGTTATTTTAAGTAGGATCTAAAAACTCAATTTTACATTCAGTAAATATGTTTTAATTAATTCTCTTTTATATTTTTGTACAGTAATAACAACTTATAATTTACTTTTTCCCAGTTTAAGATATCTATTTTGCATTTTACATACCTGTTTTGCAAAGAATATTTTGTCCAATCTACTGTCTTGCACAATATTCCCTGATAATTCGTCATCTTGTACCCATTTGAATAAAAATATTAAACCATGAATAGGCCTGCGAACAAAATGGAATTTATAAATTTAAGTTTAAAAAATGACTATGTAAAAGTTAATCTACAAATATGAGAGTATGACAGTTTTTATTTAAATCAATAACATTTTATTCCTCTGTATCTGTATGTTAGTTCTCTTATCTATATTGAAAAGAAAACAAATACATATGATAATTCTGAAGAAGAATAATTGAACAAAAGTAGAAAAATTAATTACAAAGAATATATATCTAATCTCTCACAGATATCTTTCAGGTAACATAAAAATCTTAGTAATTAAGTTTGTTCTTCTTATAGCCAAACTGGCATACACTTTTGATAAAAATAAGATAGCTGTATATTTGAAATTTGACAAAAGCCAAAAGGAAAATTCTAGCGCAATCCAGCGCGATAAAAACAAACTTCTATATTACATCCAGTAAACACCAAGTAACAGTCAAATAACATGAATATTATAATTTCCTACTCAACAATGTAAATGTAATATAACACGTGTGTTATATTACATTGTTAAGTAGGAAATTATAATACTGATATTATATAACTGTTACTTTGTGTTTACTGGGCACAAAATCGACTCACTTCAACTCATTGAACTGCTCGTCATCCAAACTCCATAATTCTTCCACTTGTGCACCTTTGACACCTAAATAAAAATAAAATAATATTCCACTTAGTAATACACTTGATTTTAAAGGGTTGAAAAATGAACGGCTGAAGAATTGAACCTGTGAGAATAGAAAGGAGACGCGTGATATTTTGGCCAAAGTTTAGTCAACAATAAATCCTCGCTGTGTATGAATGGAATTGGTTAAAAACATTTTTTTTAATTAAAATTATTTTAAGCTCCCTCTTCAGGGCAAGGTAACATAAACTCTATTGAAAAATTAAAATTGCTTATCAAACAAGCTTTGTTTTTCTCAAATATGTACATGATTTTGTCACATATCCTTTCTGTTCTGAGTTAATTAAAGAATTCAATTGAAAAGAAAGGCTGAGATTTGAGAATCACAGTTTATAATAAATACGTTACAATAAATAAATAAATATATACATACGAATATTTATAACAGCTTGATTATAAATTAATAACAAAATTTATACATTATCTATCTATATATGTGTATGCATGTATGGAGCACGTAAACACAAGGCTTTCCCTTGAGACATCGCCCAAAATTCGGGCAACGCTAAAAATAGCGCAAGCAGAGAAGACAGCGTAACGAGGAAACAGAAAATAGAAATCTACTTGCCGAATTCTTTAATTAATTCTGTAAAAACGCCAGGATCACTCTCAATGAGACACCAATTTCCTGCCGAGTCCGCCATATTTTATACACTGTCACAAACGTGTTACGTGGAAGATGTATGTACAAGTAGATAGAGAACGTACGAAAAATTCTGATAAACTGCCACGCCGCTCCGCGGCAGACTTTGCAACGTTCTGCAGATCAATTTTTTTCCGACAAATTCCGTCGGTACAACAGATATTCTTAATAAACATTATAACAATGTAAATATAGGCTGCCATTCGTTTTGGACATCACGTGCTGAAATGTGTCTTTTTATCTTTCCTCAACCTGCTGAGAGCATCATTATACATAACGATCGCAGTAAAGGCGGCTTTTAGCGCGCGAGCGTCCAGAACGAGTACCAGCTATTATACTTCTAGGTTACGTTCCAAAACGTTTTCTCTGGGGAAAACTTTACTCGAGAGATGGATCGGGGAGGTCTCGAAGTGGCCAGCGAGTAAACTTTTCCTCGGAGAAAAAGGCGCCGGAACGTAACCTTGAGTATACAATACGTATTATACATGCCCCTCGCGGGATTGCGGCGAATTACCGACGGTCGGTACATAAATACAATTATAATTCGCATTTTACGGCTCGTGGAAATTTTGCTTACTGTTTATAACAGCGAATTTGTTCGCGGGGCTGCGTAAACATCACGGGAGACGTTCAGGGATCTTGACGGTCAGAACGGAGCGGAGACAAAATCACAGTCACGCGCACAATAATATGTACGCGCGATACAAGCCGACATACGGGGTGGCGATTCGTTGCTATGCCGAACGCCGAATCGCAGAAATAGTGCGCAACAATTAACGTCGCCGCTGCGGTTATTATTGCGGTCTATCTTGCGTATATTGTTTAATTTCCTTCGTTTCCGCCGCCGTGGATTCAGGTAAGTGTGAACGTACACCGCAGTTTCTTCGGTAACGTACCCCCCTTTAACCTAGTCCAGCCTAGTCTAACACAAGCAACTTTGAAAGTAGAGGCTTTTTCTACTGAATAACGTTAGAAATTGTGCAATTATCGCGCTCCCACGTTTATTTGTGTCAGGTTTTATCTATTAGCGTCGCATACCGCGTTTGCGCCATTCTTAAAAGAGAAACCGCTATACATTTCCGGTGAACACCGAGCATCAGTTGCATTGCATTTATGCATTACAGTTTCTCACTCGGCAATGCAAATGAGTAGCACACATGCGTTATATTACATTCGCATTGCCGAGGGAGAAATTGTAACATAAATACAGTGTAACTGATGCTCAGTGTTCGCTGGGTTTACACTTATCTATACATTAAGACCTGTATACGGTGAGTTGGTAGTCAGAAGTCGCACCTATATGTTGTTCCTTTTTCCTTCTGGGTGGAAGGAAAAGGGCCGACGTATAGTTGTAACTTCTGACTAACGACTAACAACTCACTGTAGACCGGGCCTAACACTGTCATAACGTGTGTAACGTGTAAACAACTCCTTTGCGGTTCCGTTTAGGTTCAGTCTCACCGACGTCGCTTAACTTTAAGCTTAGCTTAATTCGTTCTTTGTCTCTTTCCAGCTGTTACTTTAAAAAGAGACAAAACATGAATTAAACTAAGATTAAAGTTAAGCGACGTTTGGTGGAAGCCTTAGTCGTTATAATATAATTTATCATCGCCACTGTTGATTGCAACTGATCCCGAAATCACACATTATCAGATAACGAATTAATAACACGAACGTTATCACGAATTCTAAATATATACTTTGCAGTTACGCTTGGCCTTTACTTACTTGATTTAGCATTATTTGTTATCGAGCAGTATTCTAATTTGCATTGCAAGTAGCTACGGAAGCCAGCGGCTGGACGTTCATGGCTTGATCAGTTTCAGGCAAGATGTCCGAGCAGTTTCTGGGTTGCACAGTCTCGGTGAAGTGTATCGATGATCTTGCCTACCAGGGTAAAATTATCGATCTAAATAAGAGCAGCCTGACTCTGGCTAAGGCATTTTGCAACGGCATACCTCACACCTCTTCTGTCGTTAACTTGAGGCGAGTTTGCCCACTTGATACATTTTTATGATAGTTATCAGAGTGGTAAAAGTTCCCAGATTTTGAGTTTAATAATTTGGTGTAGCTCGGGTACGTTTGTTTACGTACTGTAGCAGAGTAATCTTGTATATACAGAAATTTTAATAAAGTTGTAATATACAGAACATTTAATAAAGTTTAAATAATTTTATCAAGTTGAATTTAAAAATAGACTGAAGTAAAAGAAAATTTTCATTTATATGAATTCAATTTAGTGATGTAGTAAATTATTTGTTTAATTCAATGCATTGTCTTTGACGGCCAAAACTTTTGAATTCGGTTTTATTAGAATTGCTATTTTTGTGAAAAGGGATAGTATGGAATGTCCGTTGACCAACTGCCATTTCGGAGGACTAAGTTTGTGTTTCAAATTACTTATCATTGTCCTGTTCCCCAAGGCACGACACACCGCGATTTGTTTACCTTTTCTTTTGAGGTGAAATATTCTCGCACTTAAAAAGTTCTTAGTGTCGTATATTTGGGGTGGCAATCTAGGAATTAAACTTATACTTTTCGAAAGTTTTTTTTACAGACAGCTACTCCAGCATTAATATTAGAGTACCATAATCTATCGATAATTTATCCAACATAACATCTTAGCTCATGTATTAATTATTATATATATTATTACAGTGTAAAGTATATACAGAATCTTGAAATTATATCAACCGAGGAAGTGGGAAATGTAAACGACACGCACAGCAAGGTGATTGTAAAGAGACCGATTGCGAAAAGGGCTGGGCGATCTATTTCAGAGTGCGTTCCAAATACAGTGCAAGCGGGAAGTTCTCAGACGCAGACAAATTTCAAAAAGCCTGCGGAGCCTAACCAGCAACAAGTAGAGCAAACTCCTAATGGAAAAATACCTCCAAGTACACATTGTATGACTTAAATTAATGGTCTGGCGTAATCTATGTCATATTAATGTGACAATTTTGTTGCAGCCGAAAACAATGCGTCTAACAACAAGTCAGTCTCAAAAAGACTAACACACAGGCAGAGAGCGCTGGAAAGGGACGAACATACCTTTGGTACTCCGATTGATCAGTCCTTACAGCAAGACTTTGATTTCGAAAAGAATTTAGCATTGTTCAATAAAGAGGTTGGGGTTTTTACTGTTCTCTAAAGAATATTTAATTATATTATTTATTTATATTAAGGAGGAAATTGATAAGTGATTTTGTCATAATTGCAATTGGTCTCTTGCAGGCTGTGTGGCAAGAAATAAACTCTTTGAAACCGGATATCGTTAGGCAGTCAGAAAGCAATCGGGGTACTACGGCTATCTACCGGCCTGACGAAAATATTCTTGTATCCGAGCCTACAGTGCTCAGACAGATTGTGGTGCCTTGCCGCGGTGAAAAGGAATATGTTACAGATAATGGTCTGGTGATTCCCAGTATCACTCTCAATCTACATCGGCAGTTAATAGGTGCGGCAGATAGATTGGGAATAAGTTGGGAACGCAGGGTTCGTACTAATATTATATATCTACCTATTTCTTTTCATATCGAAATGAGAAAGGGAGATAATTCTAGAGATTCTACATACAAGTATAGTCCTTGAGATACATTTAAATATAAACGTGATCGATGGAATATTTATGAATACTGATTAGAAAATAATTGTGGCATTTTTTAATTTAATTCCGTTTTAATTGTATATTTTTCTCTCTTCTTTATTTCTCTATCACCCCGGTATTTTCTTTGATAGGTGGAGTTGCTCGGTCGCGCCGGTGCTGAACTCACCCTACAGTTATTGGGTGGAAGTCATCGGTTGAATCCGAATAATGCGCATCAGTGGCCCACCGTGGTCGCGCTGTGCGGACCGCATCGTTCCGGCGCCGCGGGTATAAATTGCGCCCGGCAATTGTCCGGTCACGGTGTAAAGACAATCGTGTTCGTGGAGAATACGGAAGATGTATTTCTCCTGCAGGAGCTGTCGCTGTACAGGCTAACGGAGAACAAAGTAGAGACCAAGGTCAAGAATCTACCTTCAATGGTGGATCTGATACTTGTGGCGCTCTGCGATGAGGATTCACCTAGAATAATCACGCCAATAGCGAGGTGGGCGAACAGTAATCGGGCGCCCGTGCTGGCTATCGAACCACCGGCGACGGGTACACCGGGTATACTCAGTAAATTCAGCCTGTTGGGTGCCCTACCGCTATCGCACAGCGTTGACAACGGTAGATTGTACCTGTGCAATCTCGCGTTGCCGAACAAGGTCTATTCCGACGTCGGCATCACGTACAGATCGCCGTTCGGACCTAAATTCGTAATTCCTCTACATTCCAATAACTCTTAGCAAATTTTTAAGGATCACATCGTGTCTTTTTGAATAGACGCCTTCATTTTATCTTATGCGATTTATAAACCTCGTATACAGGGAAATATATCTTATTTCTGAGGCCCACTGAGTAACAAAGAGTTTAAATATAGTTTGGCGTTTGATATAAACTTTTAGATGAACTTTTAGAGCAACAGAGAGAGAGAGAGAGAGAGAGAGAGAGAGAAAGAGAGACAAAGAGAGTGCATAGTGTACTATAATACATTAATTGCATGATATCTGAAGATTGATGACACAATGCATATTATTTCCAACATTGTAACTTCGAAAGCTGTATTTTAAAATCTTGATGAAGCATTATGCGTTATAGATAAAGAAACCTAGATATTTTGTCTGTGAAGCTGTGAAAACATCGTTTTATTAGATTTATTATTAGATTAATATAAGGTATAGCATCACTAATGCTCCGAATATAAATGACATACCCCTCCCAAGTAAAGGGTATATAAATTCTTTCTGTACGAATAGCTTCATGTATAACAGCACGATTTTGCATCGACGCACATGGGTATCTTTAACTATGTATTTGGTACAATTGGATAAAAAAGCTATGTTGCTTTGCCCGCATGCATGTCAACACTACACATATACTATAGTTTATGCCAGTGCTCGGAGTTAGTTGTACATTTCGGGCAGATTGCAGTTGGAAACGAATAAGAAAAAGTAAGTACAGAAATTATATCGCGACAAAGTCTCGTAATAAGAATCATCTTCATGTTTTCCATTTGATAAGTTTAAATAATGAGACTCCTATAGGTATATTAGAGCCACTGTAAGTGCTGTAAGGCACTTGTGTAAAGCACTACTTGGCCACAAAAATGAAAGCTGAAAAATGAAAATATTAAATGGCAACTTGCACATGAGAGGAAAATTCATTATATAATTTTAATAATTTGTAACGTATTTATGTAATCATTAAGAATCTGCGCACGAAAGGTGCATTTATTTAGCATTTCTATTTTGATCAATAAGCTGATTGACAACAGTTTTATACTTTTGCACATCTACATTACTTTGTTCGGTAAGCTCTAGTTACTCGTACATGTACCGAATATTATATTTCACTTTATTTTGTGTTCACCACTTATGTTCCGGTACAGCGATTATAATAGATATAGGTATATTGAAATTATTGTAACGCACATATAAGATATTTCCAGCGTTATACATATAAGGTACTAATTAAAATTTGTGTTCCTTTTTGTACTCATTTCTTTTAACAGTTTATAATCAAGTATGGCATGTGCTTTCTACGATCATACATTTATGGAATTATTATGAATCTAGAAATTTACGTGATATAAGTTTCTTGCACACCCGATGTTTAATGATATTAATATTAAATAATCCCGCAATTCTTGTCCATTTTTAAATGGACTAAATATTATAAAACGCATTTCAAATGTTTTAAATGATTTATTTGGAAGTATACATTTGTCATAAAAACACATTTGATAATAATGATTAAATAAGTAATAAATATTATAGTTATGTTAATATTAATTAGTAATGTTAATTATTAATATGGTAATAATTAATATTAATTATTAACATTTAATAATTGACCCTTTAAATTAATAATTATATATTGATCAAGATAATAATTATTTTAAATGACTAATAATTGTGTACTCAAAATAGATATCTAATTTGCAAATTGTGTTAAACTTTATTACCTAAAAATTATAAATACAAAAGAAATATGATACATGTGTAATTTTCGTCAATATATAATTTTCTTATCTCAATGATTCTTCCAATAATTCAGAAATAAAGAGTATTATAAAAGCTTAGGTATATGCCATAAAATTTTATAAACAATTCGGACATGACACACATTGAATTTCTATCACTGTTAAGTTAATTATATTTGATAATGATTTTTATAATAATAATTATGATTTCTAGCTGATGTCTCATACAAAGATGCATAAGCATTAAATTACTTTGTTACAATGACACATTAAATGAGTTGCAAAGTACTAGATGGTGGAACTGTTCGGTGTAATAAGTTTTCAACAAGAGAAGGAACTAATAAAAAATATATATAAATATAAAACTACTTCTGTAATTTTTACTTTTATAATAACATCATTTGATCATACATGTATTTCTATGTTACAGTCTATGGAAATTTACAACGCCGTCACTTGTTAAAAATATATGATTTTACTGCTATAGTACAGAGAACCGCAATTGCATAAGTAACGAAGTAGCAATGGTATGAAAGTTGAGACTTGTTTGCGGTTATTGTCAATTTTTGTAAATACAGATCAACGAACCTTTGACTTGTTAGAAAAATATCTTGCTACTGAATTCGTTGTAATGTTTCAAATTGAACTAGCGTATATGCATTTTCTATTTCGTTATTCATGATTAGAATGAATTAATTGATCAATGTAGAACACGAGGAACTGTATGCTCTATATAATTAAAAACTATACGTATATTATCCATATACAATATATTTCGTTCTCTAGAAGTTCGAAATAATTCTTTTTTTTTATAATAAATTCAATACGAATATATTACATCTCTCATGTCTATAGGCTAATCATTTTAGATGCATTCAGACAATTACTGTCTTTTAAAATATTAAGTAATTATTGGGTGGTTGCCATATAAAACCGTCCATATTTTAGCAAAAGAATAGAGTGATTTGATAGCAAATCGACGAACTGGCTTATTCAAAGTATTGCCCATCGGAACAGACAACCTTCGCCCATCTTTCGGGCAACAATTGGATTCCACGTAAGAAGAATTCAGATTTTTTGGAAGCAATCCAGTCATCCAGCCATTTTTTTATTTCTTCGTACGAGGTGAAGTATTCTTCCGCAAGCGCAGACTGCGCCGACTGCATCGACCGGAACAAATGAAAAACAGAGGGAGTGATGTCTGGGGAATACGGTGGGTGGGATAGGATTTCCCAGTTCACTCCTTCTAAATACTCCTTGACTGGTTGATTAAAGTCAATCATCAGTGTATTATGCCTACTGAGGATACCACTATAAAAATAACGCGTTAACAATAGTACCTATGGTTAGGTTTACGCGTTATTATCAAAAAATGCTGTGCTCTACATTGTAGAATCTATTTCCAGAATCTAAGATTCTATTCGTTTGGGTTATTTGTCTAGTAACCTAAAGCAAAACTCGTGTCGTCATTAATCGCTCCCGGAGCGATTAATCCTGGTCTAGTCGAAAACGCTATTAGTCGTCTCTTACGACACGGAAGGCTAGCCGGATGATCTATTCGTAAGCGGATCAACACGCCGCTACAGATCTGTCGTCATGTGTATTGCCAGCTTTTTATTCGAAGAAATAGTATCTAACGCTATCTATTGCCAACGGGCGGTTTCATATGCAACAACCCAATACAAACTCATTTTGTGATATTTTGTATATTTTAGTGATACTCTTCTCTATTAGTATTCTAGAATGTATTTCTAATAACATATGATTTTTGTTCGATTGAAATTATAGGCACATGAAATTCTTTTCATATTTTTTGTTTGATTTACCAGCCATTGATTGTATCATAGAATATCGAGCTGTATACCTATGATACTAAAAATACATAGACCAATATTTCCATTTCGTTTCTACGAATCTTTAACGATATATCTATGCAATCATAGACACAAATATTTTCGAATAATTAAGTAGAAATATATACACTTTCCATACATCTACTTTGTGTATTTTTAATGATGCAAGAACACACTTATCTTATTTTATACTCGATCGCTTCCGGCTAAAATATGCCTCATAGTATTTGTGACTTAAATAAAAAGATTCAAATCACTTAACTGTACTCAGCCTCAAGCATATCGTCGTTGCAATTACTTATAAGTTTTAAAAATAGAGTGCAAATATTTGTAAATGTTAATTAAAGATATATACTGAACGTATTAGTGATATATGGATATCGGAATACAAATCAACCAACTTCTAATGTCTAGTCTTCTAATTACATATTCAGCTACACCAGTAAAAATAAGGATAAAAAAATCTTATTGAATCGATAGGTTATAATCATGAAAATTTAATACACATATTTAAAACAGGCTTGGACGGGCAGCGGACAATTGCGTGAAAGATCGTAATTGTGTTAAATTTGATGATAAATACAAATATGATGCACACCTGATTAGCCAATGGCAGCAAGTTATTTTTTTAAATGATAAATATATGAGCAACTATATTCTTAGAACTAATCTTAATAACCTATGGATAAATAGTCTTCACATCATTATTATATTTGTGTTTATAGAGATTATGTATAATAATCCCTTATCGTTTAAGGGCCAGTTTCACAAACGTTGGTTAACTGTTAACCAGAGTTCAGTCAACGCTCTATCTTTTTCTATCTTGTTCTCTAAGAAGAGACAGAGGATCAGTTAACCTTCGGTTAGCAGTTAACCGACGTTTGTGAAACTGGCCCTTATTATGTGTAATAAAACTATCTTTTTTTGTCAGCGCCTATCTTAGAATATATGTATGTGTACAGAATATAAGAACGATCATTGCTCAACGACATTATAGTAATTTGAATTGACGTGTTCGAATCAATAACGCAAGATACGTATAGCAAACGTCAGTTACTACTTATCGACTCTAAAATTGACTCAGTTGTTGAAGATGACGGATTTTTTATATATCTCTCGAATTTTTTCGAGATAACAAGTTTTTCTTTCCTCTTAACGAGTACAATAGCAATAAAGTTTTACCGAGAAAAGCAATTTTCTCTTTTTTTTAGATCTTGTTATTAGATGTAGATATTTTAAACATCATTAGTAAGTATCCCAACACGATCTACTACATTTGATCAAAGACACATTCAGCAGTATCGTTTATTCATTGACTATTCCTATTTAGTGCCTCTAAAGGCCATTATATTCAAACAATAACAACTATTAGGTCTGATAGAAACTGAAAGGACGACAAACATGTAACATTAATGTTACGCATTAACAATGTTTGTCCTTTCGTAAAAATAGTTGCTCGACTTTATAATTAATGTAACCTACATTTTTAAGTTTTACAATTTCAGAAAGACTGAGTCGTTCGACCATTAAAAAGGCATCGCTTACTTGCATTCGCTGAGGCAATATTGTCCTCGTTGCGTGTGTTATTGTTACCGCCGTAATAATAAAATTGACCTCATACCTAATTACTCGGACGCCGATAAGCGTAGATCATGCGACACATCACGCGATCTAGGTGCCCTTCGATACTACTCTACCCCGGAATTTCTTTCGCTTCGTAAAATGCAGCAGTCAGAAAACGATCCTCGTTGTGATCACACTGTATCTGACGCATCTCCGCAGAAAACAAGTCCAGTTTCGTCTGGCTCTGACAGTATCCTCTTCCTAGGAGGCAGGCGTAGGGACCGTCGCGTTGTTCGCGGACTGTTTCGCGCGCCTTCGCTTATTCAACAAGGGATTGTTCGTGTGATCGAGCTGCTTCAGACACGCCGTGTCGTAGTCGACGCGCATTGTCGCCAGCGATCGCGTCATCTCCTCTTGCACTTCCGGCCACATTTCCTCTCCCTCGCGCAGAACGCGTCCGGTGTGTAAGGGAGTAGCGGGTACCTCCATATATTTCTGTGGGAGACAAGTGGCTTTTGAAAAGATATATTACGAAGAAAATTTTCTTGTTAAGAGAAAAATTTTGTCATAAAGTGTTTTGTTCTTACGGCAATCCAGTTGTTGCGCATCACAGCGTCGATCTGAAGCCTTTCCGCTGGATCTATACACAGCATACCCTTGATGAGGTTCTTAGCTTCCTGGCTCACGTTCGCCCATTCCGGAGAGGGAAAGTCGTACTGTCCCAGTCGGATCCTCTTTTTCATTCCGGGCGAGATCGCTAATCCGTGATTGCTGTAGAATGGTGGAAAGCCGCACAATCTAGAAATAACGTGTAACTTTTATTAGAATTCATTAGGTCTTAACGAAAAGCATCGAGCACCCAAATAACATGCATGTCTAAAAGACATCTTTAAGACGGCATTAAGCAGTCTTTTAGACATGCATTGCTATCCGGGCACGGCTCTATATCATAGTAGAAAAATTTAATATGCAATAACTCTTGAAGTCACACGGAAGAACACTCACAATATGTACATAATTACTCCCAATGACCAAATATCACAGCTCTTGTCGTACTTTTCTGGCCCCAAAACTTCCGGAGCTAAAGATAAAATATAAAAATGGATTAATTTTAACTTTAATTAATGCCGCGTATGTATTCGCATAGTAAAATGCGAAAGCTTACCGACGTAGTACGGTGTGTAACATGGTGTCTGTAACGTGTCTTTTAAATGTGTTTCTTTCGCAAATCCAAAGTCGGTGAGTTTCAGGGTTCCAGTGATGTCTGGGAAAATGCATAAACACTATGTCAATCTTGCTATCCTAGTGACATACTATCAGTGAACTTGCGAAAATAACAATAAAAATATACAATTTATTTAAATGCATATTACAACATTCAGATTAGCCTCTGCGATGTGTACATATAGGTATATATAGCTAAACATATACACGTAAATAAAGTTATCGTAGTCTTCACAGTTGTAACTCTTCAAAGTGTTTGCAGATAATACGCGATTAACTTTTAAACTCGTGAAATGTTGCGGATAGATAATAATGTTTTCAAGCCTTGTAGGAAAACAAATAATATTACGAATGGTATTGCGAGGCATACATAATCGTGTTCTCTTACCAGGTTTGGAATATAAAAGATTCTCAGGTTTTAGATCCCTGTGAGTGATGTTCATGTCGTGTAGATGCTTCACCGCGACACAGATCTCGAACATCACTTGCGCCGCCTCTGCGAAGAAACGTACGGTAAATTTACAGTAGTAGTTTTCTAAAAGTGGGAACATCTAGCAGATTTCGAAAGCTGTTTACCTCTTTCGGTAAAAGCGCCGTCTTGCCTATCTTGTATCCTTTGAAACAGCTCTCCGCCTTCCATGCTGAAACAAAGGAGTTGCGCGTGAATCTGAAGAATCATGCT
Source organism: Vollenhovia emeryi (assembly GCF_000949405.1). Taxonomy (NCBI): domain Eukaryota; kingdom Metazoa; phylum Arthropoda; class Insecta; order Hymenoptera; family Formicidae; genus Vollenhovia; species Vollenhovia emeryi. The sequence goes on from NW_011967188.1 coordinate 422,828, forward strand.
CGCGATAAATGACGCGGCGGTTGATTAACAAGTGTTACGTTTTCTTACGTACCATTCCATAACTACCAGCAGACATTTGTTCCCGCTATAGGAATTTTCATACACATCCTTGACTTGGACTATGTGCCTGCAATTTGACGCTCTCCAATGAAGCTCGACCTCTCTCCGCGCTTTTGCGCAGTCATGCAGGACCTGAAAACAACGTGCCGTTCAGCTCGACCGATTCACTCGACAGAAATTTCTCATTAAACTGTGTAAAAATAAGAGCAAGAAGAAAAAACTTCAATCTTATTGTTGAATGTAACACGGAAAAATCCAGAGATATTAATGATTATAAATTTTCGTTAGATGAGAAGCAATTTTTAATATATCTAAAGAATAATATAAAGTACAAAATATACTATATATTATATATTTATTATATAAAGTATAACGCGTTGAAAAATATTATTAGTGCTATCAATATCGAGAAATTTGAATGCGGTTGGCGACTTGATCGGTGATTTAGAAATAAACGACTTGAAGTGTCGAAATTATCGTCAGTATTCGCATCGCATTTCCGTTACGTGCAGATTATCGTGCAGCCAGCAGGTAAAGTCTTGACTCATAGCTCGCAACATTATTTATCGCACAAAAGCGACGTCATCGCGAGGATTTCCTAGATAAAGATTTTTTCGCATCGTCCTCGTTGTTACAAACCGTATCGGTACGTGCGCGGCGTCTTACGTAACTAATGCGATAATTCATATCGAAAAGCCATCCAGCCATCACGTCACTCAACAAACGAATAATTAATGGTATCGTAAGAAATATATTAAAATTATACGGGAATTACTATGCATGCAACAGAAAAAAAAACTCGACGCAGGTGTCGACGAGATGGCGAATCTTATCGCTTTCAAAACACGATTTTTTTAATGTGCATTCAATATTCACATTATTTATCTTCACAGCTTCGATTCAAATATCTCGAATAATTAAATCTGTAGGAATTTGATTAACGGTAAGATTGATCTTGCCGCTTCATTTTTCTTTGTTTCAAATGTTATGTTTATATGAAATAATTAAGTATATTATTAAATATCATACCGCTTTAAACTTGATCGCATACAGAGTTCGCGAAAAAGTTCTTTATTTCGCTTGTGACTTACAGCGGTTGATTAATCCTTTCATGACCGAGTTATTTTTTTATTTATCTACTTTTTAAGCGGGACACTAGCGTCCCAAGGAACCAGAGAGCACGAGGGAAATGTAAGCGAGACTTGTATATCCCAGTGGTCGTGAAAGGATTAAAGAAAGACGATCTCTAAACCGATCAGGTGATCGTTAAAGCTGAAATTACATATGATTTCCGTGTAAGACCGAGTAAGCCGTGTATATAAGGAAAGAATTAGCGAAGAAACATGAGGTTTCTTCTATACACGGAGGTGAATGACACGGAAGTTGCTGATGGCATAATACCAGATTGCTCAATCACACCGTATGCCTCGCCGTTAAAAATTTATCAGCGATCGGGCACACGTACGTGCAAGCGCGTGAACTTCCTCCTGGGCGAATCCGCTCGCGTAATTGCGCCCTTTTGAGACGCGATCTTGCCGGGCGATTATACGAGTTTACCGCAGACGATTACCGCAAACGTCTATTGTGACGCGGTGAAAAACTAAAATAGCCGGTGTATTGTACTCATAAAGTGGACCGAGCGGCACAGGAGACTCATCATCCGCGATCTCGCCGATCCGAGATGTACCGTTTAATTTATGCCAACATCGAGCGACGAGGGCGAAGAGCAACGCTTTGCAGGCGTGTTCGGCGTATTGTCATACGCTGACGCATTGCCGTATTGTCGCATTGAAAGCTCGGAAATTATAGTTTTCAAGTCGAAGCATCCGGCTGCCGCGTGGGGGAGAATGAAATCAGATCAGATGCCACGTCATCGCGAGCGCATTTCTCGAAAAAAAAATCCGAGGCTTCTTGAAATAGCTCGAACGTGAAACGCGATTAGCGCGGTATCGTTGCGTCAAAGCTCTTGAGAGAGTCGACTTATTTCAAGTTGAAACAACCCCGATGCGAGATACCGTGGCGAGATTGACGGTAAAACGGAAGAGGATGAAGAGCCGCGACGCTTTTGTAGATCCCGGCCGATCCGAAGGCATTCGGAGCCTCACGCCAAACGTGAGGTAGCGAGAACCGGTTTCTAGATTTATTCCTATTCCGGAACAAAGATCGCCGGGATCGGCGATAATAGAGGCGAACGGAAAAATGTTGCGTTCGTTGAGACAGAAGAGAAAACTTAATATTATCACGTACTTAATGGATACACGAGGCCGAAGCCTTTCAGCAGTAAATCAAGTACGTAAAAGTTGTAATAGATTTAGTGTTAGTAATATTAAAAGTTATATACAGGGTGTCCCATTTTAACTTGGACAGTACAATGTCTCAAAAACTAAGCCCAGCAAACAAAAATGTTTCAGACAAAAGTTGCAATCATAATATATACATAATATACACGCGCTTTCGCAACGATCGCGCGGTTCTCCATAACTTATAGTTATAAGTTAAGGAGGTCCGCGCCATAATATTTCCACGTCTAAATTAGAGCCGTAATATTTCCACGTCTTTCTCTCCCACGTATTTGCTTGTGTGTTGGCGTTATCCGCTCGTATAGGCGAAAGGCCACGTTTAAGTGTACCGTCGTGATAAATAGGTACGTCGTAAAATTAGATTGAGATTCATTGAAGCCACGAAAATGGCGAAATGCCGCTCCACGTGGGTTGTGCAGAAACGAACAAACTGACCGAGGGCTCCCCTAAGGGAAAACCTACCTACATTTTTACGGAAGGGGATTCATCTTCCGCGGCCAAGCTTCGTAACGCAATCGTCCTTGCGCGTGTCAGGAAGAAAAACGCCGAAGCGACCGCGCGCGACCGCGGACCAATACCGGTCGCCGGAGCTAGGCGCTAATGAGATTAGCGTCTTACCGTTATACGAGTCTACCTGCCGCGCGAAATAGACGGATAGACGGGCGGGACTGTCACTCCCGACGGCTCTTGGCGACAGATCAAATTGTTCCGCACGTCGTTTTCCGCGCGTCCACGCGCGCCGGGAGACTTTACACGCTCGGCTATAAAAGCGGACAACGTAATCCGATGCAACGCGACGACGTCACGCACGTGGAAAACCGCGCAATCGATAGCGCGCCTTTCCGCTTCCGTCAGGCTATTATGCGGCAGGCGCGTCAGTTAAGCGGAATTGGAAAAGTTTTCCATCCGTCAAGGAAAAGTCAATCGTCGGGATAACAGGGTGCTCGCGGCTCCTTCGTTCCCTTCGTTATTGCCTCGATGGTAACGCAGTCAAGTGTGCGTGTAATAAAAATTGCATAATATAAATCTGTAATGCTCTGGGAAAAAAAAGACAGCTACCCATTTTGGGGCCCGCAATTAGTAATCGAATTATTTGGATTGTTCGTAACACTCTACTCTGGGAAAAATTTTGACTGGTTTTTGTTGTAGTTAAGCATCTTAACATTTCGGTTAGTGCCTCTTAAAGGGATGCTGGAGTGATTCTGCACTTTTAGCACCTTTTGGTCCTAGAACTGTCAGTTCGTGAAAACATTTGTGTAATATACAAATTATGTGGCTTTTGTGTATGAACCGATAGTGTTCCATTATTCGGACTAAATCAGAGAACAACATAGCATCATTGAAATTAAGTTTAGGAGCCTAACCAGAAGTTTATTCACTCGAATAAGTTAGGTTACCTAATCTATAACTTATTCGAGTGAATAGATCTGTAACTGTAACTTAACTCAGCTACATTTTTTCGATAACTAGTAACTAATTTAATAGTTACTTTATAAATTACATTAGTAGTTAAATAATAGAATACATTAATAGTTACTTTATAAATTTTTTAAACCTCCACAGATCGCATTAGGTCTTACATTTGCACATAAACGCTTTTATCGGCACTTTATAATTCAAACGCAGATTTGATATTTCTATTATCATTGCAAGAAAGTAACTGCAAAGTAACGATTTGTTACTTTTTGAGTAACTGTAACTGTAATGCATTATACTTTCTAGAATTGGTAACTTGTAACTGTAACTAGTTACATTTTTAGCGAAAAAACTGTAACTGCAATTAGATACTTTTATAAAGTAACTTTTTCAATCCTGTTTATAACAAAGAAGAACGTTATTAGAATATTCGTCGAGAATGTCTTTGGAATATTCATTCAGAATTTTATTTAATTTTTTAATATTCATCGAGTTTATGTATTGCACATTGTTTATTATGTAATATACTTATCTTATGCAAAGAACCAGTGAAACCTATAATCATACCACATATAACGGACACGTTATACTTGTATTCGATAGATTATTCTATTCACATTCGAAAAAGATTTACAGTAGTGCCAGTCGAATGTTCTACGAACATAAGATAAATACAATATATAAGAATGACCTATGGAATATTCCAAATATTATTGAAGAATATTCTTAAAATGTTGATAGGAGTGTCTTGTGCTATCTGGGTAGCTGTCAGTGCGGAGATGATGTAATATGTATTTTGACAGAGTGTCAACGTCAGATTCCGTCTTCTTCACATGAAAAAAATCTTACAGTGTAAAGAAGATGACGAATAAATATAAATTAACACCAAATAGCGCGCGCAATGCTATTTCCAATAAAGTATTTAATGCCAATTTATATCATTATTAAAGTAAACAATTCGATAATTTTTGCTCATGATAAATGAAGATTTGTAATTTAGTAATATACATTTGTATGCATCAACTATTGAGGTAAAATCTCTAATCTTAGTAATTAGAATTTAAGTAACAACGATTTTCGTTTCGAAACATTTTCTCGACTGAACAGAATTAATCATTCATTTAATCCATACCAATAAGTCCGCGGAATGATACGCAAAACGTAGCAACAGTCACGGAACAAAGTAATGAACAATAAAATATTAAGTACGGAATTTTCCATTGCGTAGGCAGGCCAACGAATTCTCAACGTTTTTTTTGTTGTTTTTCACTCGGCGCGGTATCGTACGACGATTAAGCGGGCCAACGAACTCTCAACGTTTTTTTGTTGTTTTTCACTCGGCGCGGTGACGTACGATGTTTTTGCGTACCATCGTGTACCTGAAGGTCGCCGCGTTCTCACTCGCTCGCCGAACGTCGTGCCGGCAGGCAGCATCGGAAGTCGCTCCGTACGTCATATTATTTTCGCGTTATTGAATTCCAAGACGCGATCGCGATAAATGTGGGGATCAGACGCTATTAATTTGCACACGTTTATTATAAATAAGTAACGTTCGTCGACTAAATATCATAACTTGTAACGAAAAATGGTTTGCACGTTTAAGCGGCGGCATTTATCAACGTAAATTTCACGAGACTAACTCATCTAATTGTAAGGTATGAATGTAGTAGACCTTGGTAATTTGTCGCGATTACATCTCGTTTACGCATCGCGCTTTTAAATTATCTATCGATTTCGTGTAATCTGTTCCATTTTCGGGAAAAGAGAAAGAAATTTGTGCGGCTTTGGTGTTCGCGCTGTAATTCGCTCTGTCGTTCTTCACAACTCGAACAGGCAGGAAGTGGAGAAAGTTGCTTATCGCGTATCATTACATTATGTAAATGTAATCGGAAATGATCTCGATTAACTATTGCAATTGATAACAACTATCGCTGGAGGTTTCATTCACATAATTCACTTCGGGGATTAGATTGAGTGACAATAAAGATTGTAAAATATCGTTTCGTTGCGAACTAATAGTAACTACTTCTTTACCGCAGATTATGCTTCCGATACTCGCGTTGCGTTGTATATCGCCAATTCAAAAGCCATTTATCCATTATCCTTTTCTTCCAAATTAAAAATGCAAGTTGTTAGTTTGAGTAAGTTGTACTTACACTTGGCGCGAGACACTACCGTGTCTCGTGATGACAGAAAGTCACGCGATATTTGTTAATAATATTTCGTGTGCTTCGCAGTATCTCACATCGCGTACGGGAGTGCTCGAAATTTCGCGCGATCGATGATTTTTGAATGAGTGTTGTGAGTGCAACAAGGAAATTTGAGAGGAGGAGGAGGCCAAGGTGGCATCGGGTAACGGCAGTGAAATCGTAAGGTGAGTGTTTTACATTTTTATATTATTTGATACTTGTGCAAAATAAAGCATCCGTTCTCTATGTTTGTTTCATTTATTCAAATGATTCGAACGAGGATTCGAATAAGTGTTACAAAACGAAAGTACAAAATTTTGTGAGTTTATATTTAAAAGGAAGACTTTTTTTAAGTATTCTATAATTATTTAAATAAATATCTATTTTGAAAAATATAAAATATAAAATATATTTAATAAAATAATTTCGATTTTACATAATTATTTTATAATAATCACATATATATTTGTATTTTTACAGTTTAACGTATATATGGTAGTTAACGATGTACAACTCTGCTCTTGCGAATCGTATCAGTGAGTTATAAATTACCTTTTATTTTAAATTGACGTTGCGCATACAATACCTTCTTTGCATGTATACACATTCTTGAACATATACAATGCTCAACTACAAACTGCGCGCGCGAAGCACGCATTTTGTCATTTCTACACTGACAAAAAAATTTTGTTTAACTAGATTTACTTAAAATTTATTCTATTTAAATAAAAATATCAAATTTTAAGTAAAGCCATGTATTATATTAAGTAATTAATTTAAATAATTACATTTTCTACATTTAAGTAAAGATTTCATGAGCTATAGAGTACTATTTATTCAATGAAATAATTATTTTTGTTAAATAAGAAATCCAATTTTCTTGGCTGTGAAAATTATTATACATCTTAGTAAACATTTTATAGAATTAAAATAAAATTAAAAAATTTTTAATTATCTATTCTTTGATATTTAATAAATGCTTAAATTAAAGCAATGCGTGTTTTAATTAATTTACTATTTTTTAATTTTAATAAGCTATTAGGAGTCACCTAATGAACAATTTTCTTGATTAAAGTAATATGTTTTTGGATTAAGATATTTTTTGTCAGTGTAGTTTAAATAAATTTCAATAATTTTTACCGAAACGCAACTTTCGTAAGAATTTTTCGCATGATAACTTATAATAACAAAAATAACAACCGATGAATAGTAAAAATGTTTATGCATAATTGCATTGCAAATATTATAATAATTGCAAATGTCGTGCACCATTGCATAATTATCGTTTAAGTAAATTTGAATATTTCTTCACCGAAAGTTTACAATTCTCGTGCAATAAGTTATTGCGCTACAAGAGAAAAAAAGTAGCATTCTTGATTCTGCACAATGACAGCCTTTGAAGAACGGACGAAGAAATTCACAAAGATAAGAGTTGGAAGATGGATCTTATTTTATTTCCGAGATGACGTACAGTGGACAGAATGGTTGGGACACTTTTTTTCATGAGTTTAGGAACGTGCATTTAGATCCAGGGATTTCAAAATCTTCTTCGAGGAATATTTTACTCGACGAACATTTTGAAATCATTTTGAGCGTTTCCGATCTATTTCTCGAGTACAGTTTTCCTCATAGAAAATGTTTTGGAACACATAAACCTCAATCTAAATGCGTGTTCCTAAATTCATTAAAAAAGTGTCGCAACATTTTGTCCATCGCCGTACAATGCAGTGCATTAATTCGATTCGGGTCGTATCATCAAAAAGTATCTAATAGCGAATTGGATTGCTTGCACTAGTGCACACTGAGTGCACACTAAGGCTTGTTTACAGTCAATTCTTATATTTGAGAATCGTCTGAAATATTTCTTGAAATATTTCGTAGCCAGTAAAATTGTCTGTACAGTATCCACATGGATCATTTTTTGGTTAAATACTCTTTGAACATGTATTATATTTTACTATATATATATTTAATATTCCCTACATATATTTATATATTTAAGACAAAGTTAAGTATAAAAATGGACTATAAACTGGCCTCAGTGTGCACTCAGTGCGCACTAGTGCGAGCAATCGAATTCGTAATAAGTATGTTTAAATACGCCGCGATAATAATCAAAAGTTTCGATAATCAAGTTAATTGTGCTCATCATGCATTTTGCTAATTATTACCCGAACCGAATTAATGCACCGTTCTATACAGGCGATACTTTTCCACGTTAATCCTCTAGGAAGGACTTACGTCAATCATGTAATTTTATCCGCTACGTTTGGGGAAGTCGCGACGCGAAAGTGTGATGTATTTTTCTCGGTGGGGAATGTGTAACGCTTTAAACTCGCGGATTCCCGACAAAATTGCCCAACGAGACACCGCTCGCGTGTGAAACGGCGTGCGTGACGACTGACAAGAGAGGAAAGCGCAGTGATGGCTGGCGATCAATCAACGGTAGACGAATTCGAATAGCGCGATGAGAAGCTGGCTCGCGACGAAACGATGCGACACGCGGCCGCGACGTGACGTCGACAAATATTGAAATTTTTAATGACCGAGCGTTAAAAACGCGAGGCTACCGGCGGCCTCGTGGACGCATCGCCGTCGCGCGTGTCGATGCCCATGCGTGTGCGCCGTGTCATCGCGATATGCACAAAACGTAATTCCGCAGTCTGCTCCAAGAGCCGTTTTCCCTTCTGTCTCTTCCGCTCTGTCGCTCCGCTTTTAAAACGACACTGTGCTTAAAATATTAGACAGAATATAATCAGACTACATTAGATTACATGCAACTTCAATGTATATAAGTAAGAGTCTTATTAATTTACATTGAAATTGCATGTAATCTAATGTAATCTGATTATATTCTATCTATTATTTTAAACAGGGAAGCATTATCGATAATTGATAGATCCAGAACGGTTTTGAGATCCATTAATGCAACTCGCGAAATCTGTCAGAAACACAGTCAATTATTTATTCTGATGCGTATTGTTGCACTGAAAAGAAATTCTAGGTGAACTTGTGGGATACATATGGTAATACATTTTTGAAAAATTTGGTCATTACTGAATTTGATAATAATTACTGAATTTGATAAGCAAAACGTTTGGTAATAATTTTAAACATTTTGAAAGAGTAAATTTTGCATTTAGTTGAGCCAACTAAATTCTGCAATGTTTTAACTTTAACCAATTTACATCGTCATAATAATCTATGCGTTTAATTGAAACGATTTCACCATAGATCCAGGCAACATTAACCAAGCTTGAATTATTATACCCTCTAAAAATCAATCGGTAAATTATCACTGAAAACAGTGAAAAACCGGGCCTTAAAGTCAATCAGTGGATTATCATTGAAAACGGTGAATAGAAGAAAAGTGACGACTAATATCTGGTTAACAATTATCCAGATAATAAAAAACCAGGCCTTAGAGAAGTAACCAAGCATTTTTTAGTGTGTCGCGGAAGCGTGACAGTGCCAATTTCGACTTTACGCCGCTTAAATATAGAAGTATTGTAATCACGGTCGCGAAAACATTCTGCAGGACGTATCGTCGTCATTCTTGGCGAAGTTAAACGGTGGCGTTACTCCGCAATGTTATGTAATTCGCGCATCGATCGTTGCAGTAACCGGAATAGCGTAAATAGAACCAGCGATAAGATTGATTTCAATCGAGCGCCCAGCGCTACGAGGATGTTTCAGCGTGAATTCTTTCAATGAAGAGGCGTCTGTGTTGGGGGGACACACTTGTTAGATAAACTGTTAGTCATTAATACGTGACGTAACAACCTCATGCGGTTTCAAACGCCGACGCCGCCGGCCAGGTTTCCCCCAAACGCTGGGTTTCTCCCAAACTGTATCAAGACAATCGATCCGTCAAATTAATCGCGGCACTTTTATCAAAATTCGTACGAGTAAGGCCCGGTTACACCAACGTCGCGGAATTTTAACTTTCGCTTAATTCACTCTTCGTCTCTTTCTAACGGTTTCCCTTAGAAAGAGACCAAGAGTGAATTGAGCTAAGGTTAGAGTTGAGCGACGTTGGTGCAACCGGGTTTAAGAGACGGGTCAAGTCACTTTCGGAGTATTTAAGTTACGGAGAGAATGCAAAATGTCTGAATAATATATCTACGAAAATTAATTCTGCATAAACAGCCTGTGCAATCTTCGACTGCTTTAAGTGAATCCGATTAACGCAATAAAAGTGGCTACTACAACAACGGTTACAATGTTACGTAACAATAATTATCGATTACAACGTATTCGTTCGTGAAATAACAGTCGACAGACGATTCACACGAGCTCGTGACGAACCACATTGATAAAGAAAGTATTATTTATACAATAAAAAAATTAATTTCAATAAAAAGAATTAAGAAGTCAATCCCTACCGCTCGTGACTCTGAAATATTTTATCTTGCGTAAAAAAAATAAAATGACGATTAAATCTTTTGTCGAAGTTGCGTAAAATGAGCGTATGTATTCTCGGTCACGCGTAATTGATAAGCTGACCATTGTTTATCTGTCGACAATTATCTATATCAATTTCTATTGTTGCGCGTACGATCGATTCGATAGTACTATTATTCAACGGCAACGGGGAATTTTCAGCAAGAAACATTCCACCTGCCAACATAGCGAATGCGGCTATGAAGCATGCGATTCTAATTCCTGGATATAACTTGATAATTAGCTCTGCACTTTGAAATCGAACTGTACCATCGCATTTCGTTCCAACAACTCGAATGTCATGTTAGGTTTAAATATTTCTAAAGGTCTGTGTCTACGATGCTAGAACTTGATCCAAGTCCTAGTTCCTACAAATGTGCAGCCAATCAACTTGCAGCTTTTATGAAATAGCTGCAAGCCGATTGACGCTTTTATTGTATTTTTATGTTATTGAATCTTCAAATATCGACGCGCCATAGCATTGTTTTTTTTTTAATAGAAGACTTTTATCTAATTATCGAGTTGTTGGGACGAAATGAATTTATTGCGCAATG
>NW_011967188.1:435391-474711 GCF_000949405.1 Vollenhovia emeryi
GTGCTCTTTGCGATTAGAAACACTCTATTTTGTACAAGCGAATCAATACGCTTAAAAAATTTGCCGATATACGTTTGTACAATTTATCAGCTTGCGCAAATTTTTTTAATATACTAGTAGACTATTTCTAGACGCAAAGGAGCACATCGTAGATCAGGCTTCAGCGTATCATACGAGTTAGCACAAAATACAGTCTCGCGGTATAAATAATTTGTATCATATCAAGTGTTAGAAAATGGAATGCATTGAACCGTTGAGATAAAAACGCTACAATATCACGGATGCCGCGTTGTGTCATCGTTCAGCTTTCGGTACGCACAGCGTAAATTGCGCCAACTATAAAAAAGTAAGAAGTGGATGACAAAGGAGCCGCTCGTATCTCACGACCCGTCAATATTCATTAGCTTCGACACGTACGGGAATTGATATTGCGACTTGACCCTCGCGCCGGTTTTAACGATCGCGTCACTTTGACCTCCGACGATAGGCGGCCATCGGAATCCCCCCCGATTGCGTTCGCCGATGCCATTGACCATTTTCGCGCCGGAAAGGATGAGATCATCGGGGAATATGTAAAGCCGCGGCGACGACGGTGCGATTTTTGCTTTTCTTCTCGCGCAGCGCGAATTCTTTCGCGATCGCGGCGCAATCCGCACCGCGCTGCGTCGAGGCGCGATTTCTCGGGAGAAACGCGTAAAGTTTTACGACGCGCCGCACCGCTGGACTCGCGATGACGAGAAGTCAATAATCGCGAGCCTGAACGCTGACGACACGCGAACGATACGTGCAACGATAGAGAACGAGAAGGAGAGAAAAAGAAGACCGAGTGCGATTGAAACGCACGTGATTTTTCGCAATTTTATCTCGCGTCGCACGTAGTGTATGCACGGCGATCGGCGAGAGGCGAAACGATAATTTCGCTGAACGCGCAAGATTTTCAATGCTCGCTCGATGAAGAAATATCATCGTCGAGAGATTACCGCGTCTGCCGTGAATCGTAGGAAGAAGACGCTTTCCGCGAAGACGCGAGAAACGTTTACAGCCGACGACCGCGAGCGTTACCGAAAGCTGCAGCGCCGCGTCGCGAAAAGAAAACCAAGGATCCTCGCGGTAATTCCTCGGTACCGCGAACGGCGCACCGTCGAAACTCCTCTCGCGCGAGAGGAACATCCTGATTATTTTTCTAACGAATCCGAGAAGCCGCGGCGCGTTTTCGCAGCGGGATTTTTACGGCCGGACGTGAGGTGGACTCGAACTATTTCGTACCGCCGACCTTTAGACTCTCCCTCTTTGTTTAAAGCAGCTCTCAATCGAACTTGGCGTAAAAAGAACCAAGCGCCTTAAATCTAAAAAGAAAATTCCGAAATTTTATCCGCAGGAAAAAAACATGCTATGAAAAGAATGTTATAAGATCCAATTTGATGTGCAGGTGCGATTTGAAGATTGACACGTTGATTAAAAGTCGCTTAACTTTAATCTCATTGTCAGTTTAATTCATGTTTGTCTGTTTCTAAAGTAACAGTTGGAAAGAGACAAAGAACGAATTAAACTAAGCTTCAAATGAAACAACGTTGGTGAAACCGGGCCTGAACAATCAGTGATGACCGACGAAATCTTTTTTAACCGAGAAAAATGTGTAGAATTAAAATATATACTTTTTGATTTAATTAAACGCTGCAGTCAATGGCTGTTAAACAAATATTTGTTAATTCATAAAAATACTTGTTAATTAAAGTATATATATATTTCGATAAATTATAAGTTTCACTTTAAAAAATATACAGTTTGAACCGAGGGGGAAACCGCTGAGGGCATTGCTGTGTACAGATTTGCGACGTTACTGAGCATTTTTTGGGCATTAGCTAAAACATATTTAGTAATACCAATTTTTTCCCCAGTATGTGTAAAAAGTAGGTACGTAATACAAAGTTTTGAATTACATAAATAGTTAAAGTGCGCGATTCAATCCATGAAGGAAAAACCTTATATTTAATCATATTACACAATATTTTATCACATATGTACGTTTATAATAAAAATCTACTGATAAACCGGATATACATGGCAAGATAAAAAACTCGTCAGGTAACGTGCTATTATATCGTTTTAATTAAAAAACGAGAAAAACTTATGTACCGCGGCGATCATGCAAACGTCACGTGATGCTAGTAATCGGTCATCGACATTCTGCATATCCGCAATCGCGATCGACATTCCGTGCCGTCAAATTATTTCCGCGGCCGGTTTCACGGGTCTCGCCTTTAAAAGAAAATGCAACAGTGCTGCGTTGATCAAAAGACATGCGATGCTCGCTAAAGCGCGACGGACTCTAATAAAATAAAGCAGCAATTTGGAAAATTAACAAGTAAGTTTTAGTCGACCTTAACTGGCAGGTGTTTAATAAAGGAAAATACAAAGTGACGTTTCGACCAAGGGTTTAGGTCCTTTTTGAAGCAAGTTCTAAAATGAACCGATAATCGAGATTACAAACCTCGTCAGATATACAGAATAAATTGAGAAATAATTACAATGTGTATGACACAATAATAAAATAAAAAGAAACAAGATTACAATTAATACATACAATAAAATTTGGGAAATTGCAGGAAGAAAGTAACGTTCAAAAACGAACGGGATTTTCGTCGAGAAACACGCGGATGCGAGCGGCGACTGCAAGGAATGAAATCTTGATTTCTAGATACACTTATAGCGAGTTTGATTGCACTAAGTAGTGCGCACTGAATGCACATACCAAGGCTTGCTTATAATAAATTCTTACATTTAAGTTTGTCCTATATACACGTTGAAAAACTATTTAGCAAAAAAAATCCGTACGGATGCCGTACAGATTATTTTTCTGGATAAGAAATATTTCAAGAGGTATTTAAGACGATCCTTAAATATAAGAATTTATTATAAACAAGCCTTAGTGCGCACTTGGTGCACACTAGTGCAAGCGATCGAATTCGCTATTGGCGAATTAGAGGTGTTCTGAATGCTCTTTTATCGATAAAAGTGCCACTGAAATTAGTTTTGAAGGATCCTTATTGGTTGAAAAGATCTTTTACGGACGCCCGAGGGGGAAACCGCTGAGGGCATTGTGGTGTACAGATTTGCGGCATTACTTGGCATTACTGGGCATTACTAGGCATTTTTAGGGCATTAGGCCTGGGGCATTATAAAGATAAATAAGATTAAATAAGATTATAAGATAACGCCCACTGGGCATTAGTGGGCATTGGTGTACAAGATTTTGGTCAGCGGTTTCCCCCTCGCGGACGCCTTTATCGATAAAAGAGGATTTAGAATAAGGCCTACTGTGTTTTAGCTTGCGCGTCGTGGAAATTGCTACGAAATACGCAATCTCGCAATGTGAATTGCGCGCTTTATCATACTAACAATAAGTGTTATCAGAAAATGGGATGAAACCATTCAGACGATAACGGCATAACAAGATATCGATGGGCGGCAGTATGTGAATACCAACGTTCCCCAAGCACGCCAATTTGATTAGGTAATTACAGTAATTACAGTAATTTATCAGATTTCGTCGTTCGCGCGTCTGTTAGCCGCGCGTGGCCGAAATAATTCCTGTCGTAAAATCTGAGCGCCAAGTAATCTTATCTATCCCGCGTGCGACTTTCAAATAAAACACGTACATTAGACGAAACATAAATCACGGTTGTAATCTCTTACGACTTTTTAACCAATTGTGGTTAAAAAGTTGCCCATAAAAAAAATTTGTTACTCTGTAAATGTCCCGGAAAAAATAATGTTCCGCTAAAAGATTAAATTAACGAGACACTATAACAATCAACCGGCAGTACCAGTGATATAAGAATTTGTCGCTAATTCGTTGCTCTCGAAAAATATTAATTAGAATTGGTTCTACTCATTCTGTCAATTTCTTTAAAAAAAATGACGTTCCGCTAAAGGAAGACCTAGTTGGCGGAACAATGTATATGTATACATCAACGGAGTCGTAATAACAATGATAAAAGAATCTGTTATTAATTGGTTGCCCCCGGAAAATATTAAGTGGAATTAGTTTGCCACCCGAAAAAGTTCTGCTCATTT
This sequence comes from Vollenhovia emeryi, assembly GCF_000949405.1. NCBI lineage: Eukaryota > Metazoa > Arthropoda > Insecta > Hymenoptera > Formicidae > Vollenhovia > Vollenhovia emeryi. The sequence goes on from NW_011967188.1 coordinate 439,469, forward strand.
TATCCCACCGACAATAAGACACGAAGCGGTCTAGGTTTTTCATTTTCTGATTAACTGTTAACCAGAGGTTAGTCGACTCTCCATCTTTGTCTATATTATTATCCGAGGGGGAAACCGCTGACCAAAATCTTGTACATCAATGCCCACTAATGCCCACTCTGGGAAAAAAAGACAGCAACTCATTTTGGGGCCCACAATTAGTAATCGAATTATTTGGATTGTTGTAACTCTAATCTTTTACGAATTTTATCCCGCGTGACTAAAAATCGCAATTAGCTATTCTATCTATATCCAAGATTTTTAAGTAATACTAATCAATTCTTTCAGTTAGTTCTGTCGATATTCAGTAACGCAAAGATAATTTTCACTCAAGAGGCACTAACCGAAATGTTAAGTTGCTTAACTACAACAAAAAACGGTCAAAATTTTTCCCAGAGTAGAGTTACGAACAATCCAAATAATTACTAATTGTGGGCCCCAAAATGGGTTGCTAGCTGTCTTTTTCCCCAAAGCAGTGGGCATTACTTAATTTTATTATCTTATTTATCTTGTTTTATCTTATTTTATCTTTATAATGCCCCAGCAAGGCCTAGTGCCCAAACTAATGCCCAAAAAATGCCTAGTAATGCCCAGTAATGCCGCAAATCCTCTAGTTAACATTTAACCAGCAAGTAAAAGACCGGGCCTAGTATTGGCGTTTGGCGCGTTTATTATCTCTATAACGTCGAAAGGTAAAAAGGCCTGGCAGTATTGAACAATTTTATTGGAGACAGTGCATCCGCCAATCTTTTTCCAAATCTCACCTCGTAACCGGAATCAAAGCCGCGATAAGCGAGAACATGGCCACGTGCGACGCCGACTCTTTCAAGGGAAATCACGCCCGCAAAGTTGATTGAATTTTTCTGCAGGCCGGTCGTAAACGAAACGAACGGCAGGCTACTTTCGAGGGAAAGAGATACGCTTAAGGGGCCCCGACGTGGTCGAACGAGGAAATCACCGTGGTATAAATAGAGGATGACTCGCGGTCTGAACGCGCTCGGTCGATGCGATTCGTGCGGGTATCGATACACGGCGTTCCCTCAAAGAGGTGTCAACGCGACGGATTAGCGCCTTCAGACGGTACGTTGACGGTGCGTCGCTCTCGCGCTTTAAAAATAACCGAGGATGCGCGAAGCGCATCTCGCGAGACGAGAAAAGGCGAAATGCGTAACGATCCGCTCCTGTCGCCTGCAAGGCCGATAGGAAACCTCCGATTCCCTATGCGTTTCGCGCGTTTGTTATCTTTACGTCGAGAGGTAAACGGCTTTCAACTTGCTCCCAAAACCCAAGTCACCGAATAATCTTCTTCGAATCGACCTGGTAGACTTGAAACCCGATGACTTTCTCTCATAATTTTAGAATCTTCCGAGCCCAGCGAGAAATGACTCGTCGATCGATGCCGAAACGATGTCGAATCGACGTCGAATTCGTCGATGCCGACTCGACAACGTTTCGACGAATCATTTCTCACTGGGCCTGTGTCCACGATGCCACTGAACTTGGCCCAAGTTCTAGTCCAAGTTCAAGAAATGTGTAGTCAATCAACTTGCAGCTATTCCATAAAAGCTGCAAGGCGATTGGCTTCACATTTCTCGAAACTAGAGCTTGACTCAAGTTCGTGGACACAGGCTTCTAGGCTACTGCGTGTGCTGCAAAGGAATCAGATTGCCAAACCGCGGGCTGGTTAAAGCGAAGACTCACCTTAAGAGCGTACTTCTGCCTCGTATTCCTGCTGTAGCACTGCACGACCTTCCCGTTGATCCCGAGGCCCAGCACGTGATTACTGATCTCGTAGTCTTCTGTGATCGGCGTGACTTTGGGCGACAGCCGGCTGTTGAGCGGATTCTCCATCGTCTTTCTCCGGGTGTCCTCGGCTTCCGGTACCTTCGCTTCCGGTATCTGATCGTAGTCCTGTTTGATGACCTGCGTCACGACCACCGGCGGCGGTGCCGAGCGCTTGCGCCGGCTCTCCTGATCGTTCTCCTCGAGAACAGCCCTCTTGGACTTTCTGCAAACGCGAATGTATCCGTCACTTCCTGTGACTCACAATCAGTCCGCGGAGGAACGAGGCGCGCGCGGACAGGCATGCACGAAGGTCGCGCGCGCATAAGGCGTTCGAAAAAATATCATGTTTCAGATTACACCGTGATAACGCGGACCTCGGGGCCGATAACGCGTCGCCGGTATCGAGCGTGCGGAAGACACGGGAAAGCGAAAACCGTGCTTTCGCGCGCGCCGAAGAACGCACGAAAAAACTTAAGCGAAAGGCTATGAAGGAAGTGACAGTCGAGAACGTCAGCCATTGAGAGACTTGAGCAACTCGGAAAATTCCGACTGGTTGATATTCTTAATTCAATTGTTTGAGAGATAAGGCAATCGGAGCCAAGCGTGATACTTGGAGCGCTTAAAAACTTTAATCACAAAATAACTACCTTAAGATACCTATAGGTATCTTAAGGTAGTTATTTCGTAAAATCATTTGTGTGAGAATTGTTTCAAATTTTTACAGCTTATTCTTTACATTAATACGCGCAAAATAAGACTAATTAAATTAAAATTGACCGTCTCAAAGTTCTAAAAAAGCAATGTTAAAGTTAGCTGTGTCACACGAAATATTACGTGTAAAACGCGTTAATAATATTATTACACGTAACGATATAATTCGATGTAATATTGTTACACGTGAAATATTATTTACACATATTATTAAAATATTAATATTTGCGTTTGCAAACGCAAATGATGGTACATTTTTTAAAGCCTAACGGTAAGTGAGATTCGTATGAGAAACAAATATCTTATAAAGTAAAATAGAACGAATAACTGGAAAAAATCAAAGTTATTGACCGTTCCGTTTTAACAATATAAACAGTTAAAACTGAAAAATGGGAAGAATTATATATTATAGTACACATGAGTGTAGTGTAAGAGATGTGGCAACAGCGTCTCAAACTATAATCTTTCGAATCTACTTTACATTAATTGTATTCTTTAAAACAATATTGCATCAAGATGTATCATTGTAATAATTGAGTGCTGGTTCCTGTCTGGAAGAAACTTTCGAGCATTACTGTCGCGAAACAATTACCTTAACAATAACGCCTACGATTCGATTCTCTTTTTGGACCCTTAGCAACGCGACAGAGAAGAATAATTAAGTCTTGAAATTCTTAAGTCTTATTGCCTGAGTTTTTTCGTGCTTCCAACTTAACTCGCCGCGTTACATCGCGAGATGCGATTAAGGCCCGAACGCGCGAGAAAACTGAAGCAGTGAAACTTAAGACTTAAGGAAAATGAGAGAGAGTCAAGAGCGTAAGCGGTCATTTTGAAACTCAAGCAATGCTGAAAATTCCGATCGGTCGAAATTCTCAAGTCTTAAGTCTTTACTGCTTAAGTTTTTTCGTGTGTTTCCAGCTTCGTCGCGGCACGTTACGTTAATCCACGTTTGACCGAGGACAATCCGTTCGGCGGGACGATGGGCACTCGAGATCGAAAATTTTAGGGAGGGCCGACCGTAAATAATATTCGCTAAATGTTCGTGCACTGTCAGCCATGCCATTTCAATGGAGACCGTTTGCGTAACCGTCCTCGAGGAATGTGCAAGATTCATGTTATTTCGCGTACACGCGCGCCGACACACGCACGCGCACCCGCACACGCGCATAACGTGCTTCTCCCGTTCGCGGTGCAACCTGCACACGCCACGATGCGGTGCACCGCGCGATTTTTCCAATCTGCAATCGGAAGAAAAGTTGCGCGCGCGCGTATCGGCATGACGTAAGGATTGCATTAGCATAATATATAGGCGTCTCGCAACCGCCTGCCACTTCATTCATTCGTATACATAAAAGGCGATACTGTACACGCTCGACGCGCATGAAATGAACAACTAATTCGGCGATTAAGGCCCGGTTGCACCAACGTCGCTTGACTTCAACCTTAGCTTAACTCACTCTTTGTCTCCTTCTAACGCTCGTTTCTACCAACGCAGTTTAACTTTAATCTCGGTTCAACTTACTTTATATCTTTTTCTAGTTTTACAAATTAGAAAAAGATAACAAGTGGTCTAAACCGAGATTAAAGTTAATCTGCAATGGCAGACACGGGCACGAGGGGTAAACCGCTGAGGACATTGTGGTGTAGAAAGCGGCATTACTGGGCTTACCAGGCATTTTTTGGGCTTTAGTTTGGGCATTAGGGCTTCTTAGGGCATTATAAATATAAAATAAGATAAAATAAGATGATAAGATAAAGTAATGCCCACTGGTCAGCGATTTTCCCCTCGCACGGGCATAAAGAAAGCAGAAAGAGACGAAGAGTGAATTGTACGCTAAAGGTAAAATTCCGTGACGTTGGTGCAACCGGGCTAAAGGGGTCTATGTTTCCAACGTTAACGCTATCATTACTTGTTTTTCTATGGTATATTATATCTGTGCAAAGCGTGTAATGATGTCGTTAACGTTGACAGAACAAGGGCTTCATTCTGTACTCGCTTACCGACAATTATCGATATCGTTAATGACGTTTGCGCAGCTTTTCTATCATATATAGTTGTCGGTATTCGAGTACAGAATACATCGAGCCCGATGCTTCTAAGAATAAAGGAATTACTAGCGATATCCGAACGGCACATCGATATAAACACAGCAAACAGCTGGCCAGTGTGAAGGTATTTGCTTACGCAAAACGGATTGTCGGTTTGAGAAACTATATTGTACACAAAGAGAATTATCTCTTAAAATTTACCCGGAAAATCATGTAATCGTGGGACAACGTGGCATTTTGAAGAATTTTATGAGAGTTTTTACTAGTAAAATGTATGGTAAAATTTCAAAAAGCTGAAAAATAAAATTCTTCATACATTTTACTAGTAAAATCATGGGACAACGTGACATTTCGAAGAATTTTATGAGTTTTTTTAAATTTGACCATACATTTTACTGGTAATTATACTTATTGTTAGTATACATTTTACTAGTAAAATGTATGGACAAATTTCAAAAACTCACAAAATTCTTCGAAATGCCACGTTGTCCCACGATTACATGATTTTCAGAGGATGAATTCTAAAAGACACTTCTCTCCGTGTAGGGCGCTACCTTGGAAGTGGTCACGAGTCACAAATTATTAAGAGGCACTTGCCGTTAATCGCCATGTCACGGTCAGATAACAAATTTATATCGCTTATCGCTGTAAAGGGGGACGGGACGTAAGTGTTGCGCGAGACGAATAATGAGAGATACGACACGCCGGCGACCAATTATTAACCCTCGTCAGAATGACAATTCGGGCCAACGTTAACGGACATATTGACATATTTGTCCGGGTAAATACTGTCCTGGGAAAGGGTTAATTAGACTGTCATCGCGCCGCTTGGCACTCGAGGATTATGTTTACAGAGATATTACAGAGATTTTATTAGATTAGAATTGCACAGATATCAAGTGTGGCCGATATGCACGATTTACCAAGCCACTTTACGTACCCCGGAATTCTTATATTCTGATTAACGCGAGCGGGAAGTTAGTGGAGCAGCAGATTCGATCAGCGCAGCGTTAGATCAATCGACCGCGACCCGCTCTCGTTGTTCGCGTCGACGAGACGTCCACGGGACGGTTGCACCAACACTCTCGATTAATTAAACGTTAACCAGCCGAACTTTCTTCCAGAATCTCTTAGACAAAACAGAACGATATCCCGTTAATCTAAAAGAAAAAGAGAAAAAACCTCGAAGCGCAGAAGGCTCAAGCTCAAAATTCAAAACGTCTTCCATACTCAAGACGTTTCGTTTTGCGAATTAATTCCGCGCGATTCAATTCGAAATTTTCCGATCTGAGAAACACGTTGAAAACATGTATGTTAATTAGACGGACGGTCTGTGAGAGGAAAATATATCTTTCCGTTTTACAAATATAAAGCGGGGAAATCCAATCAATCATTGATTATTCAACGAAATCGATTGTTGGTGCAACCGGCCCTCTTCCGGTCCTCGTAGTGCGGGAGAACGTGTGACGTAAATGAATGTGTAAGTCCTTAGGTTTCACACGCTCACACACACGCACGCACACTCTCTCTTTCTCTCTGGCTCTCGCTCTCGCACGTAGGAAATAAAGATAAAAGAGACCTCCAGAATCTCCACTTAGTCGCCGACTTCGGCATCGGTGTCGATTTTTGCACGGCTAAGATTCCGCCCCGATCCCGTCGGAGAGACAAAAGCATCACCGCCCGCCCCGCGTCGGTAAAAGCTGAAGATGGAGGGGCTCCCAGGGGACGACCTCCCAGGTGCAACGACGAGGTTCGGGGGTGGTTTACCGCACGGCGTGTGCGGTGTCGTTACGGAAGAGAGGTCCGCCCGCCGAGATTTTTTCCCACACGGCGCGTGCCGGAGGAAATTGAGTAAGTTTTAGTCCGCCCGGTCTCGGTTTCGCCTTCGCTTTTGCGGGTTGCGCTTTTCGCTTTTTTGTTTTGTTTTTAATCAAGCCAAGGGACAATCGGGGCCCGCCAGCTGAAAACTAAAGATAAAGAGACCAAATGATACAAATTAGACTTGCAATCCGCGCACGAGGGTTCGCTCCGTTCGGCACAAAAGCGTCGTGGATCGAGCTTGGACGAGGCGAGCGCGAACACGTTTCCCGGAAGCTAACGAATACTCCACACCAACGATCGTAAGTCGGACGTATACATATGTATGTACCGCCGGTGTTACTTCCGGCGTTTCTCGGCGCCTTCGGAAACACGCATCCGGGATTTATCAAGAATTTACCCGACGTCTCACGGTTCGGCTCGCGGTTACGGAGAGAGACTCGATAATCCTCGAACCGATGCGTCCCGTTTCGCACTTGGGCCGGGGATATAATCTTAGCGTGGAAAAGCAATACTTGAGAGAAAATAATGAAAATTGAAAAATCAAGGTAAAAATATACAGAAAGCCGAGTTCTCTCGGGAGTCTCGCCCCGCGTCGTTTCGAAAAGTTCCGGGAGCACCGCCGAACGCGCTCGAAAGGGGTGACGGGGCCCGAAAGTGACGACTTCATCCGCGCGCGCGTTTCCCATTCATACGTTTCTCCGCGCGGCGCGAATACGCGCCGTCGCGCCATGCCGATGAGCGCATTCGCAGGCGATGAGAAGGAGGAGAGGCTTGGGAGACGTATTTACACACTGAGAAAAATGTCCGATTAAATATTATCGGATAATCCAATTTACATAAGAACAAACGGATATATCCGATTAAATTGTATATCCGATGAAAAGTATGATCGGTTTGTCAACCAAATTTCACCGTTAACTGCATTTCATCGGATTCATCGGATAAATTTCATCGGATGTGTCCATAATTTAATCGGAAAACGTAATCGGAAAAATTAACCATCGGAAACGCTATTTAATCGGTCTATCCGATGGAATTTTTTCTCAGTGCACATATATAGCGCCACACCGATTAAGCCGCTTAATTTAGCATGACGTTTTCAGACCGTCGGATCGACAAGTTGAGTCCCGATCGATGCTTCATTCCCGGACCCGCGTTCGCGTGCGTCTTGTCACGGGAAATCGCGTCGCGAGCGAGTACTCCTCGTGCATCTTTCTCGAGGAGGAGGAGGTAAAATCGAATAAAAGCAAAAGCGGTTGCGTCGATGTCCGACGGCGAGATCGTTCCGAGGCTGGCGAAAAAGCAAGGGACGTGGTTTATCGATGAAAGGGCTCGCGACTGGTCAACGCAGCGGACAAAGAACGTGCACTCTCCCTCTCTCGCTCGCTTTTTAGCCTGATCTAGTACAATGTCCGGAAACATCCTATTTTATTTTATACAAGCAAGTCAAAACGCTTAAATTTGCCGACAATGTACGATTGTACAGTGTGCAATGCACAATCGCATCAACTTGCACAAATTTTTTAAACGTATTTATTGGCTACAAAATAGAATGTTTCTATAGACGCAAATAGCACATCGCGGACCGAGCCTTTCTCTCTCGTTGCACGACCTGTCGCGAAACACGTGCGTCACCGTGGAATTTTGTTTGCCCGACACGTGAATCGCGCACGTCACAATAGAGATACGGGACAGACGATGACCGACAGTCACGTTTGACGCTTGAGATGCGGGAGAGGAGTAAAGCCAAAGCCCCCGCGTGCCCCATTAAACGCCGGCGGTGATTGGCAGTCGCGGGCGCGACGTAACGATAAAAAGCCCGAGCGTGCAAGGCAGTGGAATAACGTCAGCTCCGATTCGGAGTCCCACGGTGTTTCGATCCAGGTGCTGGTCCCACCGAGTCCTCTAGCGTTGCTCACAAAATGACAATTTGTCGCGCAAAATCGTCTCCCCGTTGCGAGCACTCGGAAAGTCGGAGCTTGACTTTCTATCTTTCCCATTTGTTTTACGTAGGTGCAACCTTGCGCGAAACCATAGACGTATTAACCACAGAACGCTTACGAGACACTGGAGGCGTCCTCCCGAGGGAAAAGGATAGTATGAATTTATCTGCGTGTCTATCTTTCTCTGACTCTCGTGACTCGTGTCCACTAGAGAGAGAGAAAGACACCCAAATAAATTCATAGAGGGGAAGTCCTCTATTATGAGATAGGTCTCTAATATGAGACAGCAGGTTTCCAACATACAAATTCAATCAAAAATCTTCCTTCGCCACGGTTACATGATCGAACGATGAGTTTCCCAGTAAACCGATTTCGCTCCAAGGGCAATGAATTCACGGCGGAGTCAACCGGTGATGCCTATTAATTTGATAGAAAACCCATATTAAGATCCTATAGCTCGTAATTAGGGAACTTTACTATCATAATTTATTTGAGTGTCCATCTTTCTCTGGTGGACACGAGTCATGGGAGTCGGAGAAAGATGGTCACCCAAATAAATTCGTAGAGGAAAGTCCTCTATTACGGAATCGGTTTCTCATAAGAGACAGCAGGTTTTCAACACCCAAACGCAATTACAAATCTTTCTTCGCAACACGATCCAACAATGAATTTCCCTCTAAACACAGTTCACTCCAAGGGCAATAAATCCGTGATAGAACCGACCGATGACGCCTGTTAATTTAACAGACCCGCTATCTCATATTAAGATCCTAATTCATAGTAGGGGACTTTACTATCATATAATTTATTTGGGTGTCTATCTTTCTCTGCACAGTTGAAACATTTGTGTTAAATTTAACAGATATCACATGTCCCAAACGGCCCACACAAATTTTTCTGTTAATTTAACATAATATGGATATGTTAAATGGTCACACTAATACTCTGTTAATATTTTAACGCAAAATAAATGCAGATCTCAAAATAATTTGAAATAAAGTTTGTGTGAAATTAACATATTTTTAATGACAAAATGAATTTTCTTTAATGTAATTTTTACACCTTACAGATGTAATAAGTTAAATGACGGTTCGAAATCGCTGTCACTTATGTTATATAGAATAAAATCAATATTTTATTATGTAAACTTTAACAGATAAATCTTGTTACTAATAATATAGAACATATGTATTGTGTAAGATTAAAAAATAAGTACGCATTGTTTTAACGTTTTTTTCCAATTATTTTAATAATTTTACATGTGAGGTCAATTAACACAAGAGCAATATGTTAAATTAACACATAATGTGTTAAACATTTAACACAGAAATTTTAACCGGCATTTTCTTTAACAAGGAAACACAAATTTTCCAACTGTGTGGGTGGGCATGGGTCGCGAGAGTCAGAGAAAGATAGACACACAATAAATAAATTCATACTATCCTTTTCCCTCAGGAGGATGCTCCCAGGGCTGCACTGCCTCATAAGCAGTCTATTGGTTAACATGTCTACGTGACAAACGTATAATCGTGCGTTTCCAAAAGCTCTACGTTGAATGGAAAGTATGACGAGCAGTTGACCGTTTTACAAGAACAAACACTTGTTAATGAAAATTCACTCGTGCGAAAAACTACAATAAGCTTATTTGTCTCTCTTTGGACGAAACCAGTACTTTTGGTACATCCTCATTAAAAATATTTCAAAACATTTTTAATATTAATTTACAGTTGTTGAACGATAAACGTTAACAAAAACGACTTAGTACGAATATTAGTTATAAATATTAATATGTCTGTTACATTGATAATTTTTCAACAAGCTATAGTACCTGCTATATTTCTAAATATTCTTATTAAAAATGTTACCGTAATATTTTTAACATTCAGTTATTCAAATGAAAAGTACACAAAGAATGGGAACGCAAGAAAAAAATTGATCAGAGAGAAAATTCTTTTCTAGCGTCTATCTTGGCCCAATGGAAGGGTGGAATTAGTCGGACTGACAGTAGTAAGTTTCGAAAAGACAGATGATTCATTCAAAGGGACACGGAATCGCGCGCACGAAGTCACTCTCCGCCGTCGCGTTTAAATGCACAGATATAAATAAGCGTGGAAATGAGTGACGGAGGACCCACAGCCTGAATATACGCTCCGTACACGTTCGACAGAGGCACTCTCGAGCCCAGGGGAAGCCGAGGGACCCGGATCCGGTCGGTCGAGCTGTCAAAACAACATGGAGTCGAAGGAACGAGCATTACGTACCCCGGCGACGTGGTGCACCCCTTCGTCGCGGCTTAAATTTCCCGTTACGGTTGCTAGTCGCGCGCGTGCCTAGCTGCCCTGGCCGGCATCAAAGCCGAAACGCGGCGGCTCGCCGCTCGATCACGCTCGCGCAAATCACCGAAACGGAGAGCGATCCGCCTCCCGAAACTCCCGCACTGTGCAATTAGGAGCCTCGCGGGACAGGCGTGCTCGATTCGGAGGGACGAGTTCTCCTGCGCGCCGAACTCCGACCGTTTTCTCCGCGCAACTCGTCGCCGGCGCGAGATCGCGATCGCGAGAAACGCCGCTGGGTTGCGCGACGTTGAGCAACCGGCCGAGCTGGACGTGCAACTGTTCGAACGAGCGTTCGTTCCGTCGCGTCGCGTTGCGTCTGGTGGGGCCGCGCCAACCGCCGCCGGACTAGAGACCCACTAATCAGAGTCTGGCCATGAGGAAGCATGCTGATTGGTCCGCCATTTCTTCTCAATTCGCGCCAGTTTTATGAAGCGGTAATTATTCAGTTTAGCTCCCCTCACCAGAGTATAACCAGTATGGGCACTCTCTGTCGGCACCTTTGATCTGGGCGTTCTCAATTTTCCGCCATGTTTTTATTCGCGCCAACAGTGTATCAACGGCTAAGGGCCAGTTTCACAAACGTCGTTTTACCGCTAACCCATGGTTAATCAATCGTCCGTCTCTTCTTGGATAATAAGATAGAGAAAGATAGGAAGTCGACTGAACTCTGGTTAACAGTTAACCGACGTTTGTGAAACTGGACCTAAAAGTGCCTGGGCCCTTTTCAGGATCGTATCCAGGAAAGGCGCATACGAACTGGCGTACATTATTTATTGTAAATAGAAATGGCCCATGAAAGAAAATGTTCTAATAAAAGTAATTAATGTAATTATTTGCTCCAACATATAAAAGTATTTACGCGTTATTCGTCAACACTGTGAATTTTTCTATGTCACACCGACTTTGCACTAACACACGTACAAAAATCCTGTGATTGGTCAGAAAAAGAACATGTCGGATGCGCAGGTACGGATCGGCGCGAACGTGAAACAAAAGAGCGAGTGCCCATACTGGTTATACTGTGCCCTCACCGCCAAAATCGATTGGAATTAGGCTCATTCAACGTATTTAATTGGATCTTAAATATAATATGATGACCGCTCTTTGATAGACCACAACTAGGTAGATTGAAAAAGGAAGAAAATGAGCTCTTTGATTGATCTAGATTCGATTTTGTTTTCAACTTTGCAATTTTGCAACGAAGAGAATGTATTCCTCGTTTTTCGTCTTTATCGCTAAATTTAATTTTATCTCGTTACATCTGGCGGCTTTCTGATTGGAAGGAGAACTGTAATTTCGTGTCACGACTCGAGGCCGTAACGAGCCAGAATCAGACACTGGCTGGCGTCACGCGACTATCACGCAAGCGCCGTTCGTGGAAGCACGCTTTCTCTAGAAAGTTTAATCCTTTCGCGGAGCCACAACTGTCTCAGGGCTATTGACCTCTAATAAAAAAAATTTTAATGTACCAAATTATCATGCAAAGATTTTGCGCTCTTGCCTCAATGACGAAACTTAAAAATGCAGTAATAATTAATCTCTACGATACTTTACAGAAAAAAGGAATCGGGTGAAATCAAGAAATCTAATTTGCGTGAATATATCTCCGAGATGACCCAAAAAGACTTCACTAACTTTCCCTTTTTATAGCAACACACGGGATCTTTCGTTCAATAGCAAATAAAATCTATTATAGTAAATTTTTTCATCAAGTTGGAATCGAGGAATGGACGCAAAAGTAGCATTTATACATGTCCTCTAATAATGTTTATTTCGTATCGTAAATATATGTTATATTGCCGACGCGTTTAAATACATGTGTGTTTGTTAAGTATGTACACATCGTTCTCCTTGTAGTGAAATTGCGTTGCAACGAATTTTCAGGTATCTCTGATGTTTTAACTATATCTCGTTACTTACATAACAATAATTACAAAATTCTTATAACATCCATATAAATATCTTTCTTATGTAGGCACATTCTTACACGTATATACAATTTCCTTTGCAATGCATCCGCGAAATATCATATCGCAACGTATTGTCTCGTTAAGGATACATTCCGAAATTTAAATGCTATTGCGGCGATCCCGTAACTTATATTCGAATAATACAGAGGCGTTAGCAGCAAAGCGTAACGCTGAAACGCAGAAAGCACTTAAATCCCGAAGATGATCCGAGAAATCGTTTAAACGGTCAAGCTACGGCAATTAATCCTAAAATCAAGTTCCAGAAATCTATGTTATTCAGTAAAGATATTGGTCATATCAACATATCAAAGATTGTATCCGACTATTAAACGTTGTTTTAATAATAACAATGACAATATATCATTATCGACATCGCAAAATAGTACCTTGTTAAGAGGCAATTTTAATTTCCGACACATTTAATGTTATCTAAATTCTAGCCTTTAACTGAGAAGTTGATTATACCGTTGAAAAATCCTTACAACTAACAATTAACTTCTGCAAAAAGATACTTATAAAAAATTAAAAGTTCTTACAAATTTCTTGAAAAGTATTTAAGACCAGTTTTTTAACTTAAAAATAAATTTTTTCAAGAGTATACGCATGATAATGATACAAGGCTGCAATATTTCGTTGGTTTGTTAATTGATGAAGGGGATATTAAGTATAATATAACTTAAAGATACTAATGTTATCTTGTATCTCCAGAACCATTAAAATATTTATGAAATACTGCGTATAGAGTTACTTAATTATAATTATTACAATATATAATTACAGTACGGTAAAATACGTAATTACAATATATTAACAATACGAAATTTACATTTTCAATTAAGTAACTCATGTACAACTCATGTATGCCTAAGCTATGTTAAGTATCCACGCTTTTCTCTTACAAAAAATATGATTTTATTGTCCACTCCGAACAAGTCACAGGTAATTTGTGCACGTAAACTTTGATTTGTATATTGGAAGCAAAAATATGTTATCGTGACTTCTCTTTTTATGTTATAGAAAATCTGAATCACGCGCGTTATTTTACATCAACATTTCTGTAAACAAGTAACAACGAAGTTGTTCTAATTTTAACTTGTCTCGTTTATTTAAACGCCTAACGCTTCAAACAAAAATCTTGTCTTCTCAGCAGACATGTAGAATAGACTAAGTAATTTTATAACAATCTTACTGTTAATCATAATACATTATAAACATATCGCCTTCTACATTTTGTGTAAGTAATGTGCCAATACAAAACTTTTCCTGTGAAATTATATCACAGATTGAAGAAGCCCATTTTCGAGATATCGCATTTTGTCCCATGGATACTTAAAAATGCAACAGCGTGCAACTGCTGTGTTTTAATTATATCTGTATGTATATAATCATAATTGTAACTTTATTATATCAAATATATATAAAAATTAGCATTATAATATTATACATACACAGTAAATATTAAAATACACAGTAACGATTTAATGGATCCCGATATAAGATTTCGAATTTAACGGATCAAACAAATAATAATACAGTATATATTCGGTGGTTGCATATGAAACTGTCCATTGTTAAGCGAAAGAAAAGATAGTGATCTGATAGCAAATCGACGAACTGGTTTATTCAAAGTATTGCCCATCGGAACAGACAACCTTCGCCCAACTTTCGGGCAACAATCGGTTTTCACGCAGGAAGAATTCGGGTTCTTTGGAAGCAATTCCCAGTCATCTAGCCATTTTTTTACTTTTTCGTACGAGGTGCAGTGCTTTGCCTTAAGTGCTGACTGCATCGATCGGAACAAATGGAAATCAGAGGGAGCGATGTCTGGGGAATACGGCGGGTGGGGTAGAATTTCCCAGTTCATTCCTAAGTACTTTTTGACTAGTTGAGCAACATGTAGCCTGGCGTTGTCGTGCTGCAAAATCAACTTGTCATGATTGTTCCATTCCGGCCTCTTCTCGTACAGAGCTCGCTTCAAACGGATCAGTTGCAGTCAATAACGATCACCAGTGATGGTTTCCGACGGTTTTAGCAGTTCATAATACACGACACCCCTTTGATCCCACCAGATACAGAGCATAACCTTATTGGCGTGGATGTTTCTTTTTGGCGTCGACGGAGACCTGGTTCCCCAGGACGTACCCGTACTGTTTTTCGCTTCGGATTGTCGAAATAGATCAATTTTTCATTTCCTGTCACGATTTGATGGAAAAAAACCCTTTCGTTGTTGTTGTTCAAGCAGCAGTTCACAAGTGGTTCTCCGTCGTTCAATGTCCCGTACCTTCAATAGGTGGGGGTACCCAATTTCTTTGCTTCTGCACTCGTCCCAGCGTCTGTAGTCGTCTGCAAACTGTTGATTTGTCCACATTTAAGTCTTCGTCCAAATTCGCCAGCATTAAACTCGAGTCTTCGTCCAACAACGCATCCAATTCCATGTCCTCAAATTTTTTGAGTGGTTTGTCAGCTTCAATTCGAAGAAATAGTGTATCTAATACCATTTATTGCCAACGGGCGGTTTCATATGCAACCATCCAATATATTAAATGTCGTATCATGCATTGTCATATCACACTTGTTTTGGATAGCGTGGGGTAAACTCGCTTTGTGTCGATCTCATTGTCAGTCTACTTTAAGATATCGCGCTATTAGGTTTAGGATACAGAGTTTCTGTGATCTCTGAATCGCGACTATAGTAAATTAAATAATTCGATTTGATAGACTTTCAGTGTTAAACGCTCCTTTCTCCTTTAGTTCATTAACTTGAGGCTTTACCGTATATATAAATATTATAATGTCAATATTCCCTGATTATAACTTCATAGATGGTTTACTTTAACGAGCAGTGCTATTCAAGCTCTTACTTGAAATTGTAACTCAACAAGGTGTGCCAAGTTGCCATATCTTGGGAAAGTTTTGTATAATGTTCATCCACTATGTAATAAATAAAGAATTGTTGGACACGAAGTCAACATTATAAACAAGTAGATTCTGCGCCATAATATACAATACATATCTACGTTCTAAACATAAAAATATGTACATATATCTAGATGTAGATATATATGTACAGTTATCATTACATTGTAATACATACATTAATAATCATTCAAATTTATGCGCGTTTCATGATTGTATCATTATGCTCTTGTGCAAATAGTCGAAAGGGGAAATGCGAAAATAAAAATTATCTCGACCACTCACGTTTGGAGTGACCGCCTTCGTTGTGCGGAAACGTTTGAGGCATCTAGCATTACGTGTATATCACTCTTTTAGGTCACGATTTACATTGCACTGACGGTATTCGTCACCCCGCGTGACTTTCCGGCTCGGTCTTATAATCTTGCATGGTAAGGATATAAGGCACGACGCTAGCCACGCTTACTCGCCCGATGAGTCCCGAGAAAAAGAGATCCTCCAGAACTCTAGGATTAATCGAACGGAGAGGTGCTAACCTCAGTAGAAGACGAGGTAATCTATCAGAGCCCACACGCTGATGTAGCTCCGTCCACGCCGCTTCCTGCAAGACCTCAACCTTCTTACGCCAAATTCCTGCCAGAATATTATCTGGAAAATATAATAAATGCGCCTCACTACGCGGTCCATAATAAACAGATAAAGAACTTTACAGTTTGCTATTTACATTCACTTACCAGCACTAAAAAGCGTTAAAGCTTTAAGATATGCATACTCGACGGAATCCACTTGCAGTTTGTGTAGCGAACTCACGCAATCCTGTAGTCTACATATATGCTCCGTAACGCATTTTACTTTGCCCGCGGTGACTTTCTCTTGTGCGATATTAGCTTGCAAGTGATTGATTATCGACGTCAAAATACCAGGAAGTGACAGAGTGTATGCACATTGTGCCAGACCTAATGTAAACAACTGTCCCCAGGAACTTCGAACTAAAGTAGTTTGAACTTCAGATCTAAAACGTAAAACATTTACCTTATTATTAGACACCACGACTTTACCATTAATATCGTCCAAAGATAAATGTACTATTTATAGAAAGTATCACACTTACGGCAAAGCTTGAAATGCCGGAATACCTCGCGCCCAATGCACAGATAAAAATAGTAATCTGGCTGCACTTTCGCATATGTAGTGAATAGATAAATACACGGGTGCTGGGCTAGGCGCTCTCAATTCGAACAACGTATTTCGCTCGGAGATTAATTGGCCGGTCCATTCTTCCTCCGGCTCGCTCGAACCATTAACATTCTGCAAGCGAACGTCGCGATAGATTAAAGGCCTATCCACACGTAGAGATGACACTTGAGATAATAATCGCGACTTACGTCACCAATGATTTTAGCCATGCTATCGGCTAACGCATGAGAAAGTAGTAAACGCTCGCGAGCTAAGGTCAGAGCGTCGCTGAGAGCGTCACTGTCGCTGCTTTGGTCTTCCATGCTGGGGCTTTCGGGTTGCTCCCAAGCCGGCGGTGCCTCGGGCGCGGGTTGCTGTGGTTCAGGTTTTACCCTGGGACTACGGCTGCCAACTTTTGTCGCGGCCGAGTCACCCAACACCGGTTTTCTCTCATGTTGCACAGCTGCAATAACGTTAAAATTACTCACATGTTTATCATGTTCTACAATGTATTTCGGACAAGCTTATTGTAACACGAGATAGAGACAACGCGTGGCTCCATATAGGAACGATTGATTCGTAGCTGGTAGGATTCAGTCCCGACCCTCACTCCATGTATAAGATTCGATTTATAAGACATTAATTAAAGAAGTCGGTGCGTCACTTTGTAAGAATGTACATACTTATACATGTAAATTTTTCGTACACCAACTTCAAAGTAATACAAATTTGGCAATTAAAGGAATTAGATTTCTTTATTATAATATTTAATTTTAAAATATATATGAATAGACATTTATGATTCGGGAAAGTTGTTTTTGTTTATATTTGTACCGTATCTTTTGAACGAAATATTAAAATTTTTAATTTTCCGTAAACACCCGTGTGTAAGATCCTAACTTTAAAATTAAAAACTAAGTGGTCAAAACTCACAATCAGTCAACACATTATTCTGCCAATAATGTTTAGCAAAAATTACACGTGATTCTTACTCTTTTGTTACAAGTTAGCAACCTTAAAAAAAATTTTTTTAAAAAGAATGGTACTGCATTCTGATAGAAACCAGAAAAGGATATATATTCAGTAAAGAGGAGAAGTACAAAAATAAATGAGTTTCACTTACAATCGCTTCTCATGCCCATCGCCAAGCACTTCTGAAGTCTACAATACTGACAGCGATTTCTGTGGTGTTTGGTAACTTCGCAACTCTTGCTTCCTCGACATTGGTAGCCCAGCTGCTTGCGGATGCTGCGCTTGAAAAAACCCTTGCAGCCCTCGCAGCTGATCGCCCCGTAATGCCTACCACTAGCTCTATCCCCACAAACTACGCAGAGCTCCAAGGATAGCCCTAAGCCTAACGAGCCGCGCACGTCCCTCGCCAACTTCACCTACAAAAGAATATCAAAATGTCATGTCGGGCTAATAAAGATGAACTCTAAAGTGAAATCGGCGCGGACGGATATTCACCTCAACGTCGACATTACTTAAATGCTCCATGCCGGAGTGCAAGTGAATCATTCCAGGATGATGGCCGAGATTGCGAAAGTCCCTTCCCATCTTGTGGTCCATCTTGTCGTCGTGTATGTCGACGTGATTATTTTGATCCCTATCTACGTCTCTCTGCAAAGACAAATTTAACGTTTAACCAGGTAAATCGATATTACGCAAAAAGTGGTCGGCGCTAAATCAATATACCTACCATGGCTGGGTGATGCCCTATATTGTGGAAATTCCTCCCTAACTTCTCGGGCTTGTCGTCGTGCAGGTTCTCGGCGTGATCAGCCGGGTCTATATCCATATCTCTCTGCAACAAGGCAACGATATCAAGACTGACGTTTTATCAGATGAAGAGTCGTTTCCGCTATTGATTCATTAGTCGACCAAGACGATAACGAAGGAACTAGTAGCTAGCGTTTATCAGCAAATTAACGTTGGAAATAATTGGGGAATATCAATACTGTTTCTTATTTCTCTAGGGTGATCACTTTTCCACAAGCGCTTTTCGGCGCAATCATCGCGAAGGTAATTAACAGGCGATATTTCCATGATAATCACTGACAAACGCCATTTATCGTTTAGGGAGAAGGGAGGGGGGACTTTATGACAAGCAATGAACCTCTGCATCGGCATCCGGCGTACGGTCGCGGTGGTGGGAGAGGCTGCGAAAAGCCATTCCAATTTTGCCCAAGTCCGGCTCCTTCTCGCTCAGATTATCGTGATTATCGCGCTGCTCCCTATGGTCCCTGTCCATTTCTTTCTGCAAAACGGATCGGTGCCTCCGTTAGATGAACAGCGTGCCGTAGAACGCGTTTCCCAGGTGCGAGATATTTCCGCGCTGATCGCACAATAATAACGCGGCGCGTTACCGTTCCGAGCCGAACGAACCGTCGGGGCTCTCCTTTTTCGAAGCGTGTTAAACCGGCATTTAATGTATCTCCCGGCCGGATATCGCGCGTCTCGAGCCGAGTTCGAGCGCGATTCGTACGCTCGCATCGTAACGCCTTGCAGTCGCGTCGAATCGCAGCTCGAGAGAGTCCAGCGACCGCGAGCGGAAGCCGGCGAGCTCTTACGCCCATTTTCACCAACGTCGTTCGACTTTGATCTCATTGTCAGTTTGATTCATCCTTTGTCTCCTAAGTAGGCTGTTAGAAAGAGATTTAAACTAAGATCAAAGTTAAACGGGTGAAAACCCAGGGTTGGACACGCGAATTTCAGACGTCGTTCTCTCGCCGCGATACGATCAACGTGTTCTACGAAAAACGTGCCATCTCAATTTCATCCCGCCACTGGAGTCGCGCGACAGCGATTTACGGCGCGACGGTGTCACGCGCGACTCGCGGGAAAGTGCCCCGGCAATCGGCAGCGACCAACCCCCCCAGCTCTCCTCGCGGTTGCATCCCGTCGCGAGAGACGGTCGCGCGATCCGCGAGGCGCTCTCGGCCCGCGAAGAGCGCAGGGGCACGGGATAAAAATGTAAACTGGAGCATTTGTCGGCCCGTCCCCACCTGCGTCGGGGAGAGAAACCTCCGCGCCCCCGGCCCCGCCGCCCGCTCGCTCTCCTGCCGACCCCCCTCACGGCGACCGTTTTGAGAGGTGAAAGAGATGGTCCCCCGTGTTCCTCGGTTCGTAGGTTGCTACGCGGTTAGGTAGGTAGAGATGCATGCCGATGCCCGGCTACGTCGCGCTACGCTGCACCGCCGCGCCGGCCAGCCTCTGTCGTGCAGAGGCGAACGGTCCATTTTCACACGTCCGCGCGCGATCCCCCGATTTCTATGCGCGATTTAGACGCGGTTTTGCTCCGGACGGAGGTCGCAGGGCGACTCGCGCCGAAGACGAATTTAGCCGCTCATAAGCCCGTATCATGGGTTGAGATTGAGATTAGGTCGAAATTTGACCAATCGGAGTAAAATTGGATAGAGTTGAGATTAGTAAGCTTTACTCCGATTGGTCAAGTTTCAGTCTAATCTCAATATCAATCAGTAGTCTGATATATATATATATATATAAATATATATATAGGGCTATATATATATATATATATATATATATATATAGGGCTGATATTACATTCGTCGTGCGACAAATTTTTCAGCGTGTCGACTGGCTGCAGGATAGAAAATTTCTTGATACTAGGTGACTCTTATATCCTGCAACCGAGCCAACGCGCTTGAAAATTTTGCCGTACAACAAATGTAATACCAGCCTTATGCCCGTTTTCACCAACGTCGTTTAACTTTGATCTCAATTCATTCCTTTGTCTCTTTCTAAACGTTCCCTCAGGTCCGGTTTCACCAACGTTTAACTTTACGGGGTCATTCCACTTTAACGGCCCAAAAACTAGGCTTATCTTTAACAATTTTTTTCACAGTAAATATACCGTACAATAAAATAAATCTTTTTGCGATTTATTAGGGCCATCAAGCTATAACTCTTAAATAACACAAAAAAATTTATTTCATTGTATGGTGTATTTACTGTGAAAAAAATGTTACAGATAAGCATAGTCTTCTGGCCGTTAAAGTGGAATGACCCCTTAAGCTTAGCTTAATTCGTTCTTTGTCTCTTTCCAACTGTTACTTTAGAAAGAGACAAACACGAATTAAACTAAGATTAAAGTTAAGCTGCGTTTTGTGAAACCGGGCCTTCGAAAGGAACAAAAGATGTTTTTAAACTAAGATTAAACTGTCCTTTGCGCGCTTGAGCCGCGTAATCCTCTCGAGCCCGATCTCTCGTGCGTCCACACGTTATACGCGTGCGAGTAAATTGATCTAATTAAATCGACAGTTGCGCGAGTAACTTTGGACACGCGTTTGTAACGACGCGTCTCGACGTGCGTTTATAATTGTAAATACATTTGTCGTCGAGAGATTGAACGTCACGTGAAGCGGCAATGTTTAATTATGTATGCTATATCGCCACTTACACTCGTCCCTCTCGATTCACGCGGAGTACCTGTTCCACGTGGTTTATTCTTCTTTTTTTACGCGGTTGAGAATCGCGCGGATGGAGTCTGCCGGTAGAAAATAAAATACGTAAGAGATAAGCCTGTACAATATATGTTATGCTCTTGCTTGTTGTCCCATTTAATTTTAATTTCCGCGTAAATGGAAGGACTTTCGCCCGTTAAGGGCCGGTTGTTCCAACCTCTTGATAAGTTAACTAATAGTTAAATCATACGTATGGCTTTGTTTGTTTCCTTTAAATGAGATGAACTCTCTAAAATGTTTCGAGTAAACTTTTTACTCGAATCATGGCGTCACTGAACCACTTCGCTGTATTCGAGTGAATATTTACTCCAATAGAGTGAATTAATTCACTCTGAGCGAAATAGTGAAGAAATTCTTATTTTTTTAAGGTGAAGTTATAGCATTCTTGGCATTCTAAAATTCACTCCAAGTTAATTATATTAATATATAATTAATATTTAAAAAATGTTTATTAATATTATATATAAATATAACTTTTTTGTTTCGGTTTTCCCGTGACAATCAGCAGAATAAGCGACACTGTCACATAAAGTATATAGATTTTAAAGTATATAGATTATAATATAGATTTTCAGTACCGGCTGTGAATATTAGAATACAGCTTCTGCATGCGATGATGATAGTGAACAAACAACCCGTGTGGCAAATCAAAGTCATCGGTGTCTAGTGATTGTCTAATTATTTGGAGTTTTAACTCATCACTGTCTAGTTTTATTACCTCATAATCAGGTATAAATGTAATTTTTTTTATGCGAGTGGTAATGTTGCAAGCGTTATCTAATTATTAGGCAAGAAAGAAGTGTCGCTGCTATACAAAATTTCTAGATAATGTCTAGAATTTCTAAATACTGTTGTCTCGCAACTAGATAACTAAAATAGTTTGTGGCTGACTAGTAAACATTTTTCATCGTTTACCTGCACTTGTAATTCCAGATTATTGCTATAAATTATGTCATTGTCTGTATATTTTACAGATTATTAAATACTTTTATTTCATTTTATCTCCTTTGTAACCATTGAAAAAAATCCGTGGCACGTATCGGGGTTCGATCCTGGAATCCTTGTGTTGCGAACCATGTACGTTTCTCACTAGACCAAAGTCAATTTGATGTATATATGGTAATACAGAAAGATTAAGTTATTTCGTTCAATGTCATGGTGAACTCCAAATAACTATCCAGTCACTGATTAAAAATTTTAAGTATGATATACATTGAAAAATCAGGCAAGTAGTGCTCCAAATAAGTATCTAGTCACTGGTTAACTAATTAAAAGTATAATATATACTTAAAAATCTGGCAAATGACAATAACAGTACTAGCTAGATATTTAATATAGTCTACACTAGCTAGCTACTAGCATTTGGCTCAGTTTAATGAAGCGGTTTTCCACACGGGATAATCTATTAGCGTACCAAGAGGTTGGAAAAACCGGCCCTAAAAGAAAAGCCGCGTAAATCGAGGGAGCAGTGTGCTTGTCAAAGCCCGATCATAGTCCGTTCTAACCTCAAGATCATCTTAAGTAATGTCGCAAAATGCCAATGTTCTGTAATTGGTTTACAGCGCATAAACCTCAGTTCTCTTATGCCCATTTCTACCAATGCAGATTAACTTTAATCCTGAGTATAACTAATTGTAAGTTTTTATCCGTTTCCAATTCTGAAACTAGAAAAAGGTAAAAAAGTAAGTTAAGCCTAGATCAGAGTTAATCGGCGTCGGTGGAATTAGGCATTAGAAGACAAAGAATAAATTACATGGGTTGTAAGACTATACACTAGATAGTCTTAAGTGTAAGAACGGGCGCTGAATATAGGCCAAAGTGTTCCGCATACGCGCCCTCGTTCGTTTGTGCCTGGCGCATTTCGAAACGCAATTCCCAGGCTGGCTCTCGTCTCATTAGTATCTCGATATCTAATCGCCGGACTTTTCAAAGGCGCGGAACGTCCGATCCCTCGACGGAGAGAGCTCGCTCGCGCCTCGAGAAGCAGCATCACCGTTATCGGGACCTCGCCGGCAATTGTGTTCCCGCACGAACGTCGCCGATTACTCGGCCGTCAGCCGTGAAAATCCCGTCGCTCCTCGCCGAGTCGGAGCATCGATATCGTCGCGCGGCTCCGATAAGGTCCGAGTGCGAGCACGTCGTCGCACGAACGCCCGATATAAGCCGCGGGCGGATTACGCGCCGCGCGGAGGAATCGCGCGGGTACCCCGCGATCGCGAGGTCGCCCGTCCCCCGCCGGAGAGGAGCGCGTTTCAAATCCGCTCCCCTCTCCGCCCACGCTGGACTCCGGAGAGTATCCGGAATGCCCGCGCGCGCGCGGCGACTGGCCGCGAGAAGCGGAAAGCCGCCGTCCGCTGGACGTGGGAACGTCACCTCGACGTGGGCCCCGAGACGCCGCCGCGGGCGCGCGATCCGCTTCTAAATATTGCTCGGCCGTTCTTTCGACACCTTGGCGCGCGTTCGACACTGCGCTACGCGGCGCGGCGCGAGGTCAAATCGACGCGAACGCTCGGGAGGTCCAAGGGTCCTCGAAGGCGGCCGCGCGCATCGAGAGTCACTTTCGATTCCGTCGGAGACTCCGAGAGAGCGAGCCGGACAACTCCGGCAGCGCGGCGCTTGCGCGCAAAGTTGGAGGACGGAATGCACGGTACGCTACCTGTTGTGTGTCAGGTCGCTCGCTCGCTCGCTCGCCCGCCCGCCCGCCCGCCCACCCGCTCTCGCTCGCCCGGTCGTTTGGTCCCTCGGGCCCACCGCTGCGTATATCGGCGTACCTCTCTCCGCTACCCTTTTCGGAAGCGCCGAACGCGAGGCGTCCGGAGAATAATGTAGCTGACCGGACAGACGCACGTACGCACGCACGCACCCACCATACACGCGCACGCATACGCTCACTCGCCTGCTCGCTCGTCGCAGCGCGCGCCGATCGCGACGCGTCCACGCCGGAGCGTCGTCGCGTTCTCGCACGGCCCGTCGGTCGGTTCACGCGAAGAACCGCGCGCCGCCACCGCCACCGCCACCGCCGCCACCGCCACCGCCACCGCCGCTGTGCTTCTCTCGCAGCAACCTTGCGCGCAGGTGAACGCAAGCCGGCCGCCGCGCTCCGTCGGTCGAGCGGTCGGTCGGGCGGACGAGAGAGCTAGCGGACGGGCGAGCGAGCGAGCGCGCGAGATTGGCAGGTCACTCTCTTGTGTACCGGGCCGGGACACGCCGCGCCGGCCAGGTGCATTCTCGGCGTCCCGCTTGCCTGCTTTCCTCTCTACGCCCGAGCGAACGAGCGCGCGCGGCCGAGGCTGCGGAGCGCGCCCGGTAATGTTGTGTTACGTCACGCGGCCAACACGCCCGCGATATGCAACCGCGTGACCCTGCCGCTCCCGAAAAGGAAAGAGGGGAAGGGGAGAGGGGGACCTGACGCCGGTCTCTCTAACGGTAGGAGACGGTAATTTCGCGCTGCGCGCAATTGCACCCGCCGGGCTTGTAAATAAACCCTCCGAAAGGGGCTGCGAAACGCGGCGAGGGGCAACGCCGGGTACTTCGGATAGGTCGGGTGTCTCCCCAAAGTGCGAATATATCGTTCAGTCACGACTGACGTCAAGCGTGACCTCAGTGCGATGGCTGAGAAAGGTTAAAAGGACAGTGTCCAAGTGTGCAATCTAAAAAGTTGGGTGTCTGAGAGAGCAATAAAAGATAATGAAGACGTCGACTGTGGGCGGCTTGCGTAGGGAGGAGAGGGCGGACAGAGAGGAAATTTATATTAAAAAAAAACGTGAAATAACGACATGGTGAAAGAATAAAAATGAGAATCGCAATCGTTATTAGAGTGGGACAAGTCCTCTGAAGCGTATAGACAGTAACTACAAAAATAACAATGGGCTGAGTGCGCGTAAGATGAAACTAAAGGAATATACATGATACAATACAGGGTGTTTCAGGAGGAAAGGTCAATATTCTGGGAGGTGATGGTATCGAACATTTTAAGCAAAAATGTTTGTATGAATATATGTCCATTCCCCACTGTTTCCAAGATAGAGCTACTTGAATGTCTAGGGTATTTACTTCTTTTCTGTACACTCCACCCTTCATCCAACCCCATACACGTCTGCGGGAATTTACTGTTATACGTCTGTTGACTGTTGTGCTGATAACATTGTAGAAATGTTCAAAATGCCTCGCATATTCACAAATGTCGAACGTGCAACACGCCATAGTTCATACAAGAGTTGAAAAATGCATTGTTGCTAAAGGTGGAATTTTTGAAGATTTATTAGGTGTACAAATGAATAATCCAAATTTTTCAGCTATATTCAGGATTTATTTTAAAAGAAAGCAAAACAAATTTGTCAATCAAAGTATTCGCCGTTGCTTTCTATAACTTTAAGCCAGGTGATTGATGAATTCCATGTCGGAAAAATGTTGTGTCTTTGAACACGATAAAGTCGTCGAGCCATTTTCGGATCTCATCCACTGATTTCAAGTGCGTATCGGACAAGGCACATAATTACGAGAGAGCTCATTGGCTCTTGTATAATAAAAAAAAATGTGAATATAGAAATGAGAGAGAGGGAGAAAGAGAGAATCGTTAGAATCGTTATTTGTCGAACGCTCTGGGACTTATTGATAGTCCCCTAAAGCGTAATGACAATGTAACGGATTGTAACAATTTATCTAAACTGGTATACAAGAATAGAAATAAATTAGCATAAAACAGTATGGCGAAAAGAAACAAAATTAAAATGAATGTACGTAAGATTAACAAAAAAACAAACAAAAATTACAAATAATGTATAGTTTGAGGAAGATCAGTGATAAAATCAAAATAAAAATAGCAACACGTGATACGACAATAAAGTATTATATATGGCATAGAAAGACGGACATTGAAGCGGCAGGTCGCAAAGAGAGGAAGAGAAAGAGAGAGACCGCAGTGGCGAGGGGAAAAAAAGAGACGAGATGGCAAATCCAAGAACCGGGAGTAAAAAGAACCGAAGAAAAAGGCCACGTTTCTAGGCGCGGAATGAATGCGGCCGTGAGGTCGAGACAGCGCGTTTTCGGGGCCGCGGCTTTTCTACGCGCGAGAGCGAGAGAACGGCGGATACCTCGGGGCTCCGGCTCCTCCCTCTCCCCCCGGCCCCCTTCACGCTCGCTCCGGTGAACGTCGCGGGTTATGTCATGTAACACGCGCGTCCGCGCGCGATGACTTATCGGCCGACGGCGTCGAGGTCGCCGCGAATAGGTCGGACACGGCCGCGCGCGCGGCCGCTCGATAGCGTTGCGGATTTTTACGCGCGGCGCTGTTTCATCTTTCCTCTTTTGTTCGCGCGAGCCGAACGCGAGATCCCGACGACGCGTGAAACCCCGACGGCCGCGCGACCCGAAGTCGCAACGCGTCCTATACGTCGATCCTTTCACCTGGAATTTTGCAAACGGAGACGCATCCTCGTCGCCGCGGACCTTCGTTCCTCTGCGCTTCTGTTTTCCTTTCCCCCTTCGTCTTTGCACACGCGCGAGCAATCGGTTACCTTGCGCGCCCGATGATCTCAGGCTTCGCCTTCGCGTATCCTTCGACAAAGTCCCGCTCGCACGCGCTCGTCCGCGTCGTCTCGTCAACGGACGGACCGCGTTTCAATCGCGGTCGGATTCGATCTGCGGCTCGCGCGATCTCCTCGCGAAGATTCCACGCTCGTTCGTCTCGGTCATCGGGCGTTAATCGACTCCGTCCCAGCCGTAATCCCCCGTGACAAGTCGAACAATTAAATAAGCCCGGAGCACCGGCGGTATTTTTCCACGCGGACGGAACGACCGTCGTAGCGCGCGAGAAATTTAATTCCGCGGGCGCTCTCGGATTATCACCTGACACGCTTTTATCTCTAAGGACGGCTTACATCAGCTCCAATTAACTTAATCGCCCGCCATCGAGCTCCGATTAATTAGGCGGCGATTGACTTATCAAGTAATATCCATACTGCGACGTTAACATGCACGGTATCGCTAATCTCTTCGCGCACGGAAGAGAAGATCGGGTATTCGGGACGACGAATTGTTGGAAACTATTTGCCGCGAGAGATTTCCTGCCGGTCGAATTAGTCACCGGAACATACGAGTCCCGCTTGCTAAATTTAAGAAGACTAAAGGCTTGTGTCCACGCTAGAACTTGGTCCAAATTCCAGTCCCGAGAAATTTATGAAATAGCTGCAAGTTGATTGGCTACACATTTCTCGAAACTAGAACTTGGACCAATTTAAGTTCCAGCATCGTGGACACAGGCCTTTAGAAGACAAAGACCGAGCTAAACTAAGGGAACATGGAATGATTACCCGACTAGCGTCACCGAGTTGCTGTTTAACCTTTGGAGGGCCGGACTGGCCACTGTAGGGCATAAAGTTTCTGTTTGCAAAATTACAAATTTCAATGGAAAAATGCCGGCCCTCTACAGGTTAATAAGACGTTATATCGACAAAAAGGATATGAATTCGGTTATGAAAGGGTTAAATCGGCCGATGAGGTAAATTGGAGCCAAGTCGCCGCGAAGGTAACGTCATTTCTCAACGTTCGCTCGTCTCGAAACGCGAATTCTGCCGGTCCTCTCGGAGAGATCTCGGGGCTTCCTTCGAAGGTGGTTCTCGGAACCACCGACACACGCGCGAACGGACGAGCAGTCTCGCGTCCGTGAGTAATTACGTCTGTACAACGGTACGGTCCGCGCCGCGCCGCGCCGCGCGGCAGGTAAAGGTCGCCCGTGGGTCCGAAGGTCACCGCCTCTCTATCTGCCTGCGTGCCGCAGAATCGGCACGGATCCTGTCCTCGCCGCGCCCGACGCGACGGCGGCATCGGGTCGCGATTATTCTCTCCGACGAGCCCGCGGGCACGTTGCGTGACATACGCGCTTGGATGCGCACGTCCCGAAATAAAATGTCGCGCGCGCGCGCGAGCGAGCGCCGCAACACGTGTGCGCGGCCGAAAAAACGCGGCGCGGCTTTGTTCTGCTTTGCACCGCGCCGCGTCAGCGGCTCGGCACCCACGGAATTGTTATTGCCCAACTCTTGAATATGTATTTTCGAATGCGAACACACGTATATATATAATAAATATATGTACACGTTCGCGCGAGGTAATATCTCCCGCTGGCGCTTGAATATGCATGAACGGTCGAGTTGAAATGTCAGTGGTCGCATAAGAAAATGGATGATGCTCGCCCGTAGCTGCTGGGAGGAACCTTCGGCCGGGTCCTGCCCGAAGAGGATCGCCGAGGAAGGAGGAGGCTGCGAGGAGACACGACCAAGTCACGTGGCTCGAGGCTTCTTCGCGACGAAGAGGACGGAACGTTCCGTGCGCGCGAGAGCGTTACGTCACGGTGAGGAACGCCTTCGGGCATCTCGCGAGGATCCGTCGTCCCGGGGGAGACGAGACTCCCCGTTTCGCAGCCGATTCGACTAGAAGCGCGATTTTGCGTCCTCGCCAGACCGAGCCACCTCGCACGAAAACGCATGCGAAACGCGGATCCTCCGTACCTGGATTCTGGCGCGCTAAATCCGCGTCGCCGACCCGAAATTCCTCGCGCTAGATCCGGCCAACTCGAGAGACCGAGACGGAAACGAGGAAACGTCGTCGACGACAACGCGCGGGTATCGCGGACGGACACGCGCGCGCGCGCGCACGCCTCTGCCCGCTGCCGTCGAGAGGAAGTCCCTGACGCGACAGGGCGTGCACGCGAGCGCGAATTGCGCTCCTACGAGTCGAGGGCGGATCTCGAGAGTGAGATAGAGAAAGAGATAAGGAGAGAAAGAGAAAGAGAGAAAGATAGCGATAGAGAGAGAAAGAGGAGAGGGACCGCGACTCACCTGCGCGGCTAGCAGCGGCGACGACTGATCCTTGCCGACGCGTGATCGGGACCAGCGGGCTGGCTACCAGGCTTCGTCCGAGCGGGTTAGAGTTCATAACCTCTTCTAACCTTTACCTTTTCGCCATCCCTGTCGCCCCCTCCCCCTAGCCTACCGCCGCCCCCACCTTCCTTCGCGAACGCCCCGACATCTCGCGTGTGTCGCTCGCTGCGTCATCGAGCGCGCGACGCGCCATCGCGAGAGGGATCGACTCTCGCCGAGAGAACCACTCGGGAGCGGCGGCGGGAATTTCGATTGGTAGACTCGTAGACATAGTAAATATAGACTGATTGTGAGCGTCCCAATAATATTTACTATAAAATTTCAAATTTCAATCGACCTCAGTTGGGCACATTTATTGAACACGCTTTCACAACGTTTCGACCTTTGGTTTAAGTCCTTATCAAGTGAGATCTTACGGAGTTTGTCAAATGAAATTACAGCCACAATTTGGCGAACGGTGTTCAGAAATAACAGCCATTTCAGTGAAATTGTCAACTGTTAACTAAAAGTTCATCGATTCTGTCTCTTCTTAGATAATAATATTAAAAAAAAGATAGAGAATCGACTAACCTGTGGTTAACAGTCAATGAAAAAATAAGAAAACTGGGCCTGAACCTCAGTAGAGTCTACAAAACCTCCGGGAAACGGTCTGAAAATGCCTCCTCAAACAGCTCGAGAAAAATAACGAGGGCCTTAAATATGAAAAAAATTCATTTATTGTAAACACGTCGCACAGTGTTGTGGGGGGTACATACAATTTTCCGCACAATTCATCACGAGAGCTTTACCACTAAATGTGATGCGACTACTGCTAGTATCACTACCGTCCTTAATTTAATCGTAGGTGTGTTCGTGTTTAATCGCACTTTTGCCCTACACCTCGTCCCCTGTCTCTTTTTCTCTCTCCAAAGCTCGGATATATACCTATTTTCGTTTTAAGCGCGGGAAGCGTAAGAAAGTGCGACTAAAACGACTCGACTTGAGATCCCCCGAATCTCATCTAGCGAATATCCTGCTTGTACAATGATTGTATGTTGCACGATACATTCATACATGCGTACATACGTAAAGTTGCGATACATACCAATACATGAACCTATGGAATAAAATCAACCTGCTTTGAAAGCGCTGCGATAACGTATCATATCGATACAATGCCTTACAAAATTGGACTATTATTAGAAATGTATTCTTACAATTGCTTAAAATTGCACCTGATTACACAGTACAATGTAAGTTAAAGTATATTAGTATGTATTTACATAAAACGTGTGGCTATTACATTAAATATATGTATCAGAGAAATATGGATTGGCATCCGTTATAAAGTAGAATCAAAAAAAGCTCAGAGAGACTATATATCAATATACCAATGTATAAACGCGTAACTATGTTTTATGCGATATTTAAAAAGTTTAAGAAACCTCTGCGTCTTTCTGATTTTCTTGCTCATCCCTTAACAATAAACGTTTGCGTTCTCCTTTTTGGTGGCTTATTGCAAGTTTCCTACAGAGAGAAGACATCTTGTGTCGGATTATCTTAAAACGTGGCCCTGAAGAGTTTTGCTGATTAAAGTCGTACAGTACTTAACTAGTTCTTGTTATGTATCGTTGAATTTGATAGAGATCAATTTTACATCTTGTGTAAAACTTAATATAATTTCACAAGAATTTAACGCATATCACCGTGCATCGCGCATTGCAGATTGTTATGTACATGAACACTTTTTGTCAATGTCTTAGCATTGTGTGGTAAAAATAATACTTAACAGAGATATTAGGACAACAAGATATTTTTACGCATATGAAAAATATTTTGTTATCGTAATATAAAATAGTTTCGGGAGTGCTACATCCATTGTTTTATATAAAAGTGCGATTAATCAGAGATACCAACGGAATCTGTCAAGACGAAAATTCTACGGATCTAGCAAATTCATTCGAATTTCAATCGTATTTGTATAACGGTAACAAACTGTATGCTTAAAAGCTATAATATAATATAATATAATATACTATATTATTATAATATGATAATAATAATGGTACAGATCAAGAGACATGGTAGTGTCTCCTGCAAAGTAAAGATTTTACATGAATTGCAAACAAACTAAGAGACTGGCCTACTGCGCAAAATATCTGAGAGTAACTAGGAATCATTTGAACAAATCACCACATCTGAAACTTATTAAGATAACGAATTTCCTTTCCTAAGTAAAAATATGGACTCGAAAGAGAGATATAATTCTCCCACAATTTTCTGACCTATCAGGAGAAGAACATCACGTTACCACCTTTACGATAGATTACATTATCTTATTATCATTTTATATAGCCTATCACCGCTAAAATTAATAGTAAAATTCATCGTCACTAAACTAAGTAGTTATACTAACTTATATCGAATTGTAATTTGTCCGTATGTCAATGGGATAGAAAGCACCGTAATGATTTTATACACAGGTCGTTCCGAAAAACAAATCATACGATCGTTTCTGTTAATTATTTCAGCAGGTACGGTAAGTTGATCACAAAGATTCTGCACATTTCAATTAAAGGCAGACAGAGTTGCTAGCAGATCTAGAATCCCCACAAAATTCCACGTAAACATCTATCAAAGTATCGTTAAGTGCCGAGGAGGTATTTCGTTCTTACCTGTAAATTTTACACGAATCGTCACACAAGTCTTAGACTTAGCTAGAATCGTAACGAGAGTCGTTCTCTACTCACTTGGTTTAAAGTTATCTCGCTCCGGTTAATGATCGCCAAATACGTCCTGACTAGCAAATACAACGTACAGGAACCCGTCCGGGTCCTTCTCGTTTTGATAGAGCTCAGCCATGGTCAGACTTCCGCTCACCATACTTTTCTGATTCACCAGTAGAAAAATGGCCTGCGTCGGATTCAGCTGCAGCCGACGTCTGTTTGCAACGCGAGGTACATTAATTGCATTGCACTTATTATACATTCTACCTAAAATTCCGGGGGGATTTTATGTACCTGATTATCTTGCAAAATTCCGCCACAGTCAGAAAGTCGGGCACCAGAAATTTACTCTTGTCCAAAAGTGGCAGCTGATTCTCCAGTTTGTAACGCTCCACGATAATCGGGATTTTATTCGGGTGTAGCTTTCTGATTTCCTCCGCACTAACTGATCGCTGTTCTGGATTAACAGAGAAGAAAGATGTCATTTGCGCATTTAATTGCGTATCTTATCGGCGCACAATCGATACATTTCTTAATCTATTCGACCGGAATAATGAGCGACACTTGTCCGTGACTTGATACGAAATGCGCATCGACTTTTTGATTTATGGATAAACTTGCACATGTATAAACGAGCATGTTACGCTCCTTGTGTAACGATACACACTTCTTAATATTGTAGAAAATTAAATGATGCATCCACAACGAGACAAATCCCGATTGCACTAAAAAAATATATATATATCATCAATGTTTCATGATTTACGATAACGAGCTATGACAAAAAAAATTCACTTGAACATGTTTATCAGTCGGAGGCCTGTTTGACTATATAGGGGTTCGATCATGAATCTTTTTCTCCAGCGTGAATTCGTGAAATAATTTCATTGACGAGTTTAATATTTGTCAATGAAATTTTTCACTCTTTACAAGTTCAATCAATCTCGATCCAACTCTCCTTGTAGAAGCTTCCCTGTTTCCATTTCTAGAAATTCCAAAAGAGCTTAAGCCGAGATTAAAGTTAATCCACACTAGAAAAGACTTCACCAACGGGTATAAAAATGTCGTATTACAATCGATTGCTCAGGGTCGCCGAGGATGTTGTCGTTTAACAAAAAAGGAGCCGCTCAGAGCCATATCTCATCTGCCACGTTGTATCACAGCGGGAAATTACAAGTCAATAGAATACAATTAAAAATAATGCCCGAGATAATAAGAAGATACGCGACGGATCGACACACGCTCTTTTGTCCCTTCGTCAAATCGAGTGGATTGCGCGACCGAGAAAAATTCCACGAAACGTGGTGGCTGCTGCCCAACGCCGTAGCGGCGGTCGCCCTTTTTTCTAAGGTTATCCTGCCGGATCGGAGCAGCAGCGGCTTCTCGCCCTTTGTCTTCAGCACGCGCTTTGTCTCCGCGCTATCTTAGCCGCGCGCGCTCGTCGAGATACTCGCTCGGGCGCGAGTGAACGCGGCCGCTGCTGCTCCTCGGCGATCGGTCCTCCCGATCGGTCCGGTCGCCGCGCGACAGCTCGCGGATGAAAGGACGTGGCCCGCGGCGGGAAATAAGGAGGATTCGAGGCCGCGGGCCGCGAGTCGAGGACGCGATCCCTCGAGCGGTCCAGACTCCCCTCCGGGGTCACGCTCTCCCTTTTCGCCCTGTCCTTACTACCCTGTCGTACCCCCCCTAGGTAGGATGTCAGCGCGGAAGCGACGAACGCAGCGACTCACCGAACGTACGTTTCTCCTTGTACGATCTCCTGGGCGTCAAATTCATGTTCGTCGTGATGGTGCTACGCGCTATCACCTACTGCGACGTTCGCGGCCGCGCTATCAGCTGTGGACTCGGTCGCGGGTCAAAATAACGCTCGCATGCAGCACAAACGACGCCGTACCGAGGCTCCGTCGGGTTGGGTTGGGTCGCATCGGACGTGACGTAACGTGCACGCAACGTGCTCAGCGGCGTATATACGTGGGCTCGGCGTCGAGCGTCCGTTTGACTTGTCGTTAGGGAATTGTTGCATTTGTCGCGCGACAAAGTTTCCGAACCGCGTCGATCGGCTACAAGCTAGAAATTTTCCGTTCGGCAACCGATCTATCTCGACAGCTTTTCTATTCCGCGGTCAGTCAGCGCGCTTGAAAAATTTCTCTCGTACGACAAATGTAATAGCAGCCTCGATCGGCGATTAGTCTGCTGAGCAGTGTTCGCTGTTATCTAAATAAAATTATATAGATGATTATCTAGATAAAATTTTAGCGTTATCTTATCTTTATATAGATAATAAAAATAAGTATTATCTATATCTGCATCTTAGATGAAAGAAAGTGTTACCTTTGCTAAATTATCTAAGATAACGTACAGATAATTTGGTTTAGGGCCACATAAAAATACTTAACAGTTACACTATTTAAATATGGATGGCGTTGTAGACCATGCATTTATGTGTGTGTCATATAACTTAACCTGAATATATTCTATATCCCCCTTTATAATTTATATTTTTCTATAATTTTTTTATAACTTTTTCTACTGCGTTTACATGAAGTCTTAAAAATATTATCTGAAAATTATCTAGATGAATCATCATATAATTTTATCTTTTATCTAGATATATTCAAAACGAAATCATCTTTATCTTATCTAAGATAAATTTATATATTTTTATCTTATCTTTATCTAGCTGATTTTAAAATCATCTATGCACAACACTGCTGCTGAGTAATGCCCGCCGATGTCTCGTTAAGTCCGTATCAGACTACGGATTGGGATTAGGATTAGATTGAAATTTAACCAATCACAGTAAAGTTTACTAATCTCAAGTTCAGTAACTTTTACTCTGATTGGTCAAATTTCAATCTAATCCCAATCTCAATCCGTAGTCTGATACGGGCTTTACAATGCGGACGGAATTGTTAATTTCTCTTGCCGTTCGGTTGGATCGAGGACGGAGAATTTCGCGGATGAAAACTTGGCCGCGTGCGATTTAACTGACCGCTCCGATCGGAGGTTTAACGTCCACTTCTATCGATGCAGAGTAATTTTGATTGCGATTTAAAACTTGCTTCTTATCTTTTTTGTAGGTCTAAGGTTTGGGAGAAGGTGGGAGGTAAATTATAAACCGAGATTCAAGTTAAGCCAACGGCATACGATACTATTTTCCCTACTGGATTCCTTACGAGAGCCAATCAGGATTCAGCTTTGAGTCACCCGATCGAAAACTCTGCATCCTGATTGGTCTCTTGTAAGCAATCCAGTAGGAAAAATAGTATCGTGTGCCGTTGGCTTTAATCTGCATTGGTAGAAATCAGAGCTTGGTATCTTGACTTATTTCATCAAAGATGCAAAATAAATTTTCAATGGATTCAGTGAAGAGATACAAGTTACATTAATATTTTCTAAAGACCTGTGTCCACGATGCTAGGACTTGG
>NW_011967188.1:475979-504920 GCF_000949405.1 Vollenhovia emeryi
ACACAGTTCTTGGATCGTGGACACAAAGCTTTAGAGTAAGATATTTTTTTTATCAGTGTGGATACAAGATGAATTAGTTTTTTGAAGAAAGCTGCAACTGTATCTGTATAATTATAGCTTTCCAAAAAAAGATACCAAGCTGTGGTAGAAATGGGCATAAGTCGAAAACGCTCGTGTCAAAGTGGCCTTAGCGACGAGGATAAAATAAGCCCGTCGTTGCGAATGTACGACGAAAATGTCATTCGAAGTTGGACGATCTCTCAAGTCCTGGACGTTTTAAAGACAGGCTTTTCTTTTCTTCTAGTTGTTTTAGTATTTAGACAATCTTGATGACAATTTCATTTTTGAGAGTTCTGAACGTTTTACGTATTTGAACGCCTTTGAGGAAGGGCATTTTAGTTGTTTTCGGACTGTTTCAAGAATTTATCGGCTAATGGATAAGATTGTTAATTTATTGCCGTTTGACACGCGGAAAGGAAGATTAAGATTAGGGATGACGAATGGATTTAGAAACTTTATTGCGACACGCACGGTTCTGCCGGTGGAATTAATCTCGATTCAGTTGATTGGCGGTTAGCATATATCGAGTACTATATTACTACGTTCATGAATAGAATTGATTTTTATTTAAATATTGTATGGAAGAAAGAGAGTAGATTAAGGATATCAAGTTATACAAGAAAAAGTTGTGTTTTAATACGAAAAGAAATAATTTTGTCGTTTAATATATAGAAAAACAATTGGACTAGAAAGAACGATTTATATCGCTGGAAATTTTATTTCGAGAAATATTGCCGATCGAATTGACCATCGATCAGGATGATCCGAGTTCGATCCTAATCGTCGTCGGATACAAATCTAGGCTGACATTACATTTATCGTGCGACAAATTTTTCAAGCGCGTTGAATGGCTGCAAGATAGAAAAGTTGACGAGTATTTAGAAATCTTCTATCTTGTAGTCAACGAACGCGCTTAAGAGAAATTTTGTGCGACAAATTTTTCAAGCGTGTTGATCGACCGCAGGATAGAAAAGTTCTCGAGCATTTAGAAATTTTTTCTCTTCTATAGTCTGTGAAGGCGTTAAAAAAAAAATTTGTCGTACGACAAATGTAATGGCGCCCTTACAGGCGCCTAAAATTGGTCGCGTCTAGGCACGGGTATGTCGTAACAATCACCTGATCGGCCGCGCAGATTTCCGGACGCGCGCATGCACCCAAGAATCATATGGCCAGCACATTTCCGTCGAGGTTGTATGTATACATACACTCGCCGTCCCCACGCTCGTCCCTTCCTTTTCCCACCCGAATACGAATCTACACGTCCATCTCGGTTTCAAATGCACAAAGTATCGCGAGGCGATAGCTCTCTCCTCCCCCCTCTCGAACGAACCGGATTAACCGGACCGCGGTGTCCAATTTTAACGAAATCACTGTCGATCGATTTAAACGATTTGAACGACGGTTCGTGCGCGAATTAAAATTCGCACACACCAAGCGGGCGTATTCCCCGAGATTTTCTCACGCAGACCCACGTTTCGGACATCCGTTCACGTTCGAAACGGCGTGTGTGCGCGCTTGACGTGACGTAATGTCTAAGGTTCACTCTGGAAGGCTATAATTCGCGGATCGGATTTCTATTCTAAGGTCTGACGCGCATCGGCTCGCAATTATCGGCCGCGTATTTTAACGCGCGCGGGCGTATTTTAACATCTTTCGTATCCGCAGTTATCCCGATTCCTCGATCGTTTTCTATTCCACCAGCGTGAAATTATAAATAGAACATCCTAAATCCGCCAGGGATTTCAGAGACGGGCTCTAAACGCAAACGCTCAAATCGCTGTAGGGACAGTTTTTTTTATTGATCAAAAGACGCACCACATGCAAATACCATGAAGAGCTCTCGAAATACGCTCTACGCTTCGACGCAATGCATTACGCCGTGACGGGTGTTCTGCTTTTGAAGTCTTTATACATCGACTGACTTTTTATCTTCCGGTCGTTTTGACAGTTGGAACGTGTTTCCATTCCTTCCATTGTCAGTAGAGGAAAGTCCTCTATTCTGAGGTAGGTTTCTAGTACGAGACAGCAGGTTTTCAACACCCAAAGTCAATCAGAAAATTTTCTTCGCAACAATCACACGGTCCAATAATAAATTTTTCACTAAACACACTTCACTCCAAGGGCAAATTCGTGATAGAACCAACCGATGATGCCTATTAGTTTAACAGAAAACCCACTATCCCATAGTGGGACCCTAACTCATAATGGGGGACTTTACCGCCATAGTTTATTTGGGTGTCTATCTTTCTCTAGTGGACACGAGTCATGGGAGTCACAAGGTTTGTTTTCTGTTCCTGCACCGGTAAACTAGTGCAATAAATTAGAGTGAGACAGGTATATTTTTTCTCATTCTAGCTTACTGCACTAGTTCAGCAGTGCAGTAACAGAAAACAAGCCTACAGAAAGGTAGGCACCCAAATAAATTCATAGAGAAAATTCCTCCATGAGATAGGCTTACGAGGTAGGTTTCTAATATGAGACAGCAGGTTTTCAACACCCAGATTCAATCACAAATCTGTCTTCGCAACGATTGCGCGATCTAACGATGAGTTTTCCACTAATCAGATTTCGCTCCAAGGGCAATACATTCATGGTGGAGTCAACCGATGATGTCTATTATAATAAATTAACAGAAACCCTGCTATCCCATATTAGGAGCCTATCTCATAACAGACTTTACTACTACCAGTACTGGACGCTATTATTGAATGCAACTTCTGAGAAAATCATTCCCAAATGAAACCTTAGTATCCTTCGCAATAGCATAGCAGTTATTCTTTTCTAAACGCAGCCATCCATATCCGAGATAGCAATGCAGGTCTGTAAGACAACCGAATGCCGTTTTAAAGATGTCTGTTAGACATGCATGCTACCTTTTCTCTCGTACTAAATGCTTGAGACTAGTGTGAAGTACTGTCAGTAGTACCGAGAGGAAATAGGAACACACCCTGGGTTTCCTTGTTTCCTGACATGATGACATTTGTTAAGGCCTCACCAGAATGGCTGTTTTGTACTCATAAGCCAATGTTTCATGTTTTAAATCTTTGTCTCAAGCCTAATCTACAATGTGTACAATGTTCTATTTTGTAGTCAACAGATACGTTTAAAAAACTTGTGCAAGTTGAGAGATTCTATGTACAATCGTGCATCGACAAATTCAAGCGTTTGGATTTGTTTGCATAAAATAGGGTGTTTCTCGACTGGGCTTTTAATTCGGTTTTTTGCTTCGAAGTCAAGAAACCTGTTTTTCTTTTCATCTCTACAGAGGGCACGTTGTAGACTGGGCTTTAAACTGACGCCCAGCAACTGTCTCGCGGCCTAAGAATACAAGGCGGCCGTTCCGCCCTTACCGTTCGGTAACGAACGACACAAATATCGCCGCGGGATGCGCAATTATTCCAATCGTAGAGTCCGCCTCGCGCCTGACACGTGCCGCCCCCTCGCGGGCGGGCGGCGCTTCCTGAGCTCGGCGACAGTGGGCAAATCTGCGGGCGCCCGTGCTCGTCTCCCGCGAAGTCAACGGAACGCCGTGCCATGGAGCACCGAGTGCGCACGCAGGGACTCGCCTCGACGAGACGGTGCCGTGATGTCGCGGCGAGCCGGTCAAGGGTATCGCACTGAACCACCGTCGTCGTCGTCCGGAGTCCGCCTCGGGTGGAACCACGAGTCCACGCACGGCGCAACCGACGGACGGGACGACGGCCGGGAGTATCGTCCGAGTCGCGCCGAGTCTATGTGAAGCGACACGCTCCGCGGCGTTGCCCGCTGTCCGACGGACTCCACGCGTTACGTGCGGGACGGTCGTCGCGGCGCGAGAAAGAGAGAGAGAGAAAGAGAGAGAGGAAGGGAGGGGGGGAGCGAAAAAGCGGAGAGTTTTCCGAGCGGCACGCGCGCTCGGGGGCTCGAGCGACGGATAAGCTCGGCTTCGGCGCCGAGCCGCGCGTCGCGTGTCGATCCGTCGAGAACGCGAGTTGGAGTGACGGCGGAAAAGAGAGCTGCGGGGGAAGGGGGGCGCCCCTCGCGCGCGCGCGCGAACACCTGTGCGCGGCGCGGCGCGGACAGTCGCGTCCCGACTTCGCTGTCCGCCGCGTGTGCACCCGCGTCGTAGACCGCGACAGGACGAGGAGGAGCCGCCGGAGGTGGTGCGCCATGGAGGATTCGTCGGGGACGTGCGCGTCACCGTAAGACCCCGTCCCGGCCGCGCCAACGCGGGGGGGGGGGATCGTCGCGCGTTTCGGCGTCCGGGAGTGTGCGTGCGTGCGTGCGTGCGTGCCTGTCCGCCTGTGCCGGATATCAACCCCGCGATAGAGTGTGCCGCTGGTGCCAGTGTCGGTGGTGGTGCGACGACGGCGAGCATCGTCCGCGGGTCCGGCGTCGCGCTCGAGGGGGTTAGAAAGCGAACGGAGGGCGGACGAGAGGACACGGGGGCGACGAGGAAGGGAGGCCGCGGCGCGGTGTGTGTGCGTGTGTGTGCGTGACGAGCGAGCGAGAGGAAGCGACGATCGGCCAGTCAGTGCGCCAGAAGCGACGAATTCGACCGGCGCTCCCTTTGTCTGCGCTCCGCGAGACTGAGGGCGAGAGAGATAGACAGATAGACAGTGCGCGCGCGCGCGCGCGCGAGAGAGAGAGAGAGAGACACCGAGAGGATTCGTCTCGGTTCTCTCTGCCGAGCGACCGGATTGATGCCGACGGGCCGACGAAGACGACGACGACGTTGCTGTTGTTGTTGTTGCTGCGCGCCCGGTTCGACTTTGATGCGCGCCGTCAACACGCCGCCACGCCGTCCGGCACGGTGAGGCCGACGAGGCTCCGTCCCCCCCGGTCGCGTCGAGCCGCGGCATCTCTGATCGACCGACGACGCGCACGGTGTTATGTCGCCGCCGACGACGGCGGCCCGCGTGACTCG
The DNA here is from genome assembly GCF_000949405.1 of Vollenhovia emeryi. NCBI lineage: Eukaryota > Metazoa > Arthropoda > Insecta > Hymenoptera > Formicidae > Vollenhovia > Vollenhovia emeryi. The sequence continues at coordinate 480,946 of NW_011967188.1, forward strand.
TCGGTGCCGGTGACGAAACGCGCGCGCGGTTATCCGACGGCGGGAGAGAAAGAGAGAGAGAGAGAGAGAGATCGGGTTGAGGGAGCCGAGGATGAGAGATACGGCCGACGGAGGGAGGATTTATCGGAGAGAGCGGTCTACCCGGTCGTACGCGCGTATCCGTTTCGGTAAAAAGGAAGAATAACAAACGGGAGGAGAGGAGAGAGAGCGAGAAGGGATCTTGCGTTCTCCGCGGGACTGTCGCCGGCTTTCGCGAGTGCGAGCGAGAGGTGCTCCGTGTTTACGTAGGTGGTCGGGGAAAGGTCGCAGGCAGAAGCGGGTTATCCTCCGGAGGACACGCTATCGTGTGAAGGAGAGAAAGAGAGAGAGAGAGTGAGAGGGGCTTGTATGGGCATCGGGAGGCGGAAATCGATCGACGGCGACGGCGAGGATCGGCGAGTATTTTCGGGCGCCGACGAGCGGAAGAATGGAACTGCAGCGGCGACAGCGACCGCGGCCTCGACGGCGGAGTCGTCAAACTCGCGGCGGCCCGGTGCCAATAACCTCCGTTCGCAGCCAAGAGCCGGGGAGACTGGCGTGGTAGAGCCCGCCTTCCATCCATCGCGCGGCGGCGGCGACGATGCGCTCGCCCTCGTCGCGCGCGACAGGTCGTAAAATTAGAAGACGTTCCGGGCGAGCGTGTGCCGCGCGTATCGCCCACCGCGGCGGCGGAGGCCCCGCGGGTGTGACAGTGCGCGCGACGGGAGTGCGGTGTTCCATAGTTCCTCCGCTGCGCGCGAGTGCCTGGGATCCGCGAGGCCGATCGCCGACCGGGCGGAGAAACGGCGCGGCGCCCCCCGTCGTTTCTACTAGCTCGTCGCCGAGCGCGCGAGTGCAACCCCTTCTAGTCCGCCGCATTTACGGAGGACCGCCGCTTTTCCGCGGCCTCCGGCAAGTATAATTAGTGGAATTGATTCGCGCGCGTGCGAAAGCGGCGCGTGCCCGTCCCAACAAGGACTCCGAACACTCGCACAGGTCCCCGTTGAGCACGTGACATCCTGGATCCTCGTCCCGAAGCCGCCGTGATCTCGACGGAGCGGCATGTTCTCCGCAGCGTCCGGCGAAAGCGCGTCGGAAAAGAGCGCGGTGAGACGCTGATCGCACGCACGGACACGCTCGCGCGTACTCGATGACGAGTCTCGACGGGGCCAGATAGAACGGACGCGAAACAAATGGGCACCAATGATTAGCTTGGCCCTGTCGGCGGCGGCAAGCAGGATCGAGATGCCCCTCTCCAAAGCGAATCCGTTCGTGCAGGCGGGCGCGATCTCGACGCAGCCGTACATCTCGAGCAGCGAGAGCAGCAACCACCTGCCGCCGATCATCAAGGGTACCGGGCTGACCGGCCTCAAGCAGACCAGCGGCGGCGGTGGCGGCGGTGGCGTGGGTGGCGGCGACGAGCCGGTGCCTTACGCGGGTTACCAGAGGCTACCGTGGAGAGGCGAGAGCTACGGCCTGAGTAATTGGCCGGTGAGTCACAATTCCAGCCACAACTCGCATTCGCAACCCAACAGCCAGTCGAGCAGCCCAGTGGTGAGAAACGGCCGTTCCGACGGTAACTCCAACAGCGGTGCTGGTCGCGGCGGAGGTGGCGGAGGCGGCGGCGGCGGCGGCGGCGGCGGCGGCGGAGGCGGCGGAAACGATAACGGAGGCGGTGGCGGCGGCGGAAACGGCGGCAGCGTCGGCAGCAACAGCATCGTCAGCGTCAAGCCGAAAACGGCGACCATCACGCCGGACATGGTGATGAAGCTCTACATGAACAAGCTGACGCCGTACGAGCACCACGAGATCTTCAACTACCAGGAGATCTACTTCATCGGCGCGAACGCGAAGAAACGACCGGGCATCATCGGCCGGCCGAACAACAACGAGTACGACAACGAACAGGGCTCGTACATCCACGTGCCGCACGATCACGTCATGTACCGGTACGAGGTGCTGCGCGTAATCGGCAAGGGCTCGTTCGGCCAGGTGGTCAAGGCCTACGATCACAAGATGCACGAGCACGTGGCGCTCAAGATGGTGCGCAACGAGAAGCGCTTTCACCGTCAGGCGCACGAGGAGATACGTATACTGCGCAAGCTGCGCGAGCAGGACAAGGACAACACCATGAACATCATCCACATGTTCGACTCGTTCACCTTCCGCAACCATATGTGCATCACCTTCGAGCTACTCAGCATCAACCTGTACGAGCTCATCAAGAAGAACAACTTCAAGGGCTTCAGTTTGCAGCTCGTGCGCAAGTTCTCGCACTCGCTGCTCCTCTGCCTCGACGCGCTCTACAAGAACAAGATCATACACTGCGACATGAAGCCGGAAAACGTGTTGCTCAAGCAGCAGGGCCGCAGCGGCATCAAGGTGAGCGATCGCTCTAATCGTATAGAGATAATAATCGCGCGGTCGTGACATTTTTCGGACAAGATATACTTCACGAAAGGACAGTTTGCTTATTGTCACCAGTAACGATTAAAAATTGAGACGGGAAACTTATAGTCAATCCAACTGGCTAGTTATTTAATTAGTTTATTACAAAACGTTTCGACTCTATTCTTTTGGGTCCTTTTCGAGTGATGCTCCAAATTAACAATAACAACGCAGTTAGCAAGATATACTTGGTTGCTCTTTCAAATGTATACTCTAAAAGTCAATCAGTGGATTATCACTGAAAACAGTGAATAGTCACCGATTTGCAGTTATAAGTATACCACTGCAATTTTCAGTGTACTTATAACTGTAAAGCGGTGACTATTCACTGTTTTCTTCCTAATTTAATACTCTGCTCTCTAAAAGTCAATGGGTTATCACTAAAAATAGTGAATAGTCACTGATTTGCAGATACAAATATACCACTGCAATGTTCCATAGTATACTCATAACTGCAAACCGGTGACTATTCACTGTTTTCTTCCCAATTAATACTCTGCTCTCTAAAAGCTAATCAGTGGATTATCACTGCAATTTTCTGTAGTATACTCATAACTGCAAACCAGTGACTATTAACTGCTTTCTTTCCAATTAATATGCTGCTCTCTAAAAGTTAATCAGTGGATTATCGCCGAAAACAATGAATAGTCACCGATTTGCAGTTATAATACCATTGCAATGTTCTATAGTGTACTTATAACTGCAAACCGGTGACTATTCACTGTTTTCTTCCTAATTTAATACTTTGATCTCTAAAAGTCACTTGGTGAATTATCACCGAAAACAGTGAATAGTCACCGATTTGCAGTTATAATAATTTGCGCTACGATTTTCAGTGTATTTATAACTGCAAATCGGTGACTATTCACTATTTTCAGTGTTAATTCACTGATTGACTTTTAGAGAGCAGAGTATTAAACTAGGAAGACCGGGATTTGGAAAGGACGAAGGGATTTTAGTAATTCAAATGAATCACTTTTTTTTCTACACTCTCTAAAATTCAATCAGTGGGTTGATCAGTGAAAACAGTGATATACCACGCAGTTTGCCGTGGTACACTTTTAACTGTAAATCAGTCACTACTCACTGCTTTCAGTCATAATCCACTAATTTGCACGAATCACGTCCAGTCATTTGTCAAATAAGAATATCAAGATGATATTGTCGAAGAGCGAACGTTTTTTTATATTTTATCCCGATTATGTTTTCACACAAATATAAATGATCTCGAGAAGCTATTTACTCTCGCCTTTCTCTCAGCGTTTGTGTGCGCGGAATAACAAGAGGAATCGATTTATGCAAAAAGGGATATGCAGAGACGCGAATAAAAACTGTATTATCGAGACCGTTTCTATCTCCGTCGAGATTAATTATTTCACTCGCGTGTTAAGCGTATTTACTCCTTTTAATGATTTCCACAAGTTTTAGAGACACCTTTTTCATTAAGTACTTTATATAGAAAACAATTTTGCAAACAAGAGATTTACAGCCTATGAAGATAAACAAGCGTATACGTATCGTACAATCGGAGGGCTTGTAAATCATCATCGTGCCCCAGAAACCGATACATCGGGCTTAAGCTGCGATATTTCGCTGCTGCAAAATGTAAAGCGCGCGGAATTCGCGGGAGTACAGGTGGCACAGACAGGACAATAGAATCGCAATTACCGTAAACTGCCCGCATTAAAGCGCGATTAAGGAATTTACCGCGGTACGGGACACTCCGAAAAATCTGCTATCTGAAGTTGACGGAATCTGATGTAGATTTGCCTCTTTCCAAGTCTTTAAGGAAATGAATTAGACGCGATGCACCAAACTCTGTTGAATCGGCGCGGATGTTACAGCTGATTTGACGCGAGTGTCTTTCGCGCAACGTTTGGAAATAAATGTCGCGGCCTAATTTAAAGCGCGCGCTCGATGCATTCTTTGATACTCCCGATAATATTTGCGAAACAAGCGCCCGAGTCGCTCTCGACGGCATCTCGAGAAACCACTTATTATTTCTCGTAACGCGATCCCTTATTGACATTCCTTTATACGCTTTGCACGCGGAAGGCTCCTGCTACCGCCACGGCGGAACGACAGATATGCCGGTGTACCGACAGTACGTACCGATGTCCCGATATGAATATGACATTCCGGGAAATGCGAACTAACGGAAATTTATATCGTTTTATTCGTGCTCCATCCTTTTGTCCGCGTTTACTCTCTGAAAGTCACTCAGTGGATTATGAGGGGTAAACCGCTGAGGACATTGTGGTGTACGCACTGTAAAACAATACATGTGAAATTACAATTATTATAGTGGGTAATATTGGGACTGTCTACTGAAGGTGTATATTTACATACGCCAGTAAATTTACACCTTGCACGTAAAATTATTATCTTATATAATAAGTAAACTCTCTAAAAATCAATTAGTGAATTATCACTGGAAACAGTGAATAGCCACTGATTTGCAGTTATAAGTATACTACTGAAAATTTCAGTGTATCAGATAATTCACTAATTGATTTTTAGAGAGAACTGCTTGCTTCTAATTGTGTAAATATTACAATATTTTGTAATTTTTCATCAAGTGTAAACAAGTATTTACACAACGAAGAGTAAACAAAAATTTTGTAAAAGTACATAAATTTGTACATTTCCGTTATTAATAGTGTAATCGCTACACTCTCTAAAAATCAATTAGTGAATTATCACTGGAAACAGTGAATAGCCACTGATTTACAGTTATAAGTATACCACTGAAATTTTCAGTAGTATACTTATAACTGCAAATCAGTGGCTATTCACTGTTTCCAGTGATAATTCACTAATTGATTTTTAGAGAGCACGTATTATGTATGTAATTTTATATACTTTTTTGACAGTGCAGATTTGCGACATTGCTAGGCATTACTAGGCATTTTTTGGGCATTAGTTGGCCATCAGGCCTGTCTGGGAAATTATTAAGATAAAATAAGATAAATAAGATAAAGTAATGCCCACGGGGCATTGGTGTACACGATTTTGATCAGCGGTTTACTCCTCGGTGGATTATCATTGAAAACAGTGAATAGTCGCTGATTTACAGTCATAAGTATACCACTGCAGTTTTCAGTAGTAAAACTTATAACTGCAAATCAGTGACTGTTTTCAGTTTTCAGATAATCGAGGGGGAAACCGCTGACCAAAATCTTGCACACCAATGCCCACTAATGTCCATTGGGCATTACTTTATCTTATTATCTTATTTCATCTTATTTTATCTTTATAATGCCGCAGCAAGGCCTAATGCCCCTCAAAAAATGCCTAGTAATGCTTAGTAATGCCCAGTAATGCTGCAAATCTGTACACCACAATGCCCTCAGCGGTTTCCCCCTCGGTGATAATTCACCGATTGACTTTTAGAGAGATATTTTGTTCACTCGCGCGCTCCTACCCCGCCAGAGATATACGGTTTGACCGTACGATTATTTTATTTGCGCACCTTTTTTCCTGCGCCTTTGCTCTCGTGAGACTGGGTTTTCAATTAGTGCTAATCGATATTGCGCCTCGCCCACGAAACATTTTCCACGTACACAGCAGCCGCGACCTTTAGCCCCCGTTCCCGAACGGGGATCCGATATCGGTGAAATCGCGCGGAAGGCTGTCGCGGAGGCCGTCTCTTTTCCCCTCGCGAATAACACGACACGCCGCTCTCCGAAAAAAAAAAATCGGCCGAGTTCCTCGAGTTCACGGCTAACCGACAAACCGAGAGAACGAGGGGGGAAAACCATGTCTAGCCGGTACGCAGGCTCTGCCGCGAGACAGACGGTAAACTCTGTTAACCCGGCATTCAATTTGTCAAGGTGAAAATATGTTTGCTAACGTGAGATTCGGTAAATCCCAGTTAATCCGAGTGCTCGAGGCGCAATAACACGAGACTTTAAAGCACGTATCAGACTACGGATTGAGATTAGATTGAAATCCACCAATCGGAGTAAAATTCGCTATACTTGAGATTAGTAAACTTTGCTCCGATTGATCGAATTTCAATCTAATCGATCTGATTGTCAATCTCCGTATAGTCTCATACGGGCTCTAGAATGTTTGGAATTAAGTTTGGTTCTCGGACTCAAATTATGCTAAGATCGATGGGTATAAAATGTGTGCAAAATTATTTTTAAACTTTTTATTATAATAACGTACACCAATAGCACTATGTTTACAATACCTGGACTTTGTCGTTCACCGTCTTACAATTAGTAACACCGCGTTAACCCTTTCATGATCACTGAAACATACAAGTCCCACTTACAAGATTTAAAAAGCTCAACGATTTAGCGTTCACTGGAGAGACATGAATAAAAACTAAGAGATCAAAGAAAAAAGAAAATAGCTCGGTCACGAAGGGTTAAATAATAATAGTAACAATAAATTTATTGAAATGTACGATAAACAAGTGGCAGGTGAACGAACGTAAGTGAAGTGGCAAAAGACGGACAAGTGCACGCAAATGGAAGGCACCAACGATACTGTATTTTGAGACCTGAGCCAGTAAATAAAGTGCATACTCGCTGTCCACACATTAAGGGGATGCTGGGGTGATTCTGCACCTTTTGCATCTGGAGCTGGCGATTTATACACAAGTAATACACAAATTATAAGGCTTGCGCAAGGGGGTAACCACTAGTTAAAATGTTGTCAGCTCTAGGTGCAAAAGGTGCGGAATCACTTAAGCGAGGGGGGAACCGCTGACCAAAATCTTGTACACCCACTAATGCCCAGTGGGCATTACTTTATCTTATTATCTTATTTTATCTTTATAATGTCCCAGCAAGGCCTAATGCCCAAAAATTGCCTAGTAATGCCCAGTAATGGCGCAAATCTGTACACCACAGTGCCCTCAGCGGTTTTCCCCCTCGCATCCCGCACTTAAGCATCCCCTTAAATTGAAATAAAAATTAGGAAGCATAAGGATTAAAAATGCAGCGAAATGACTAATCGGCTCCCAAAGTCGCGCGCGGCGACACTCGGTTTGCGCGGAACCAGGTGGTCGCGAAGAACAGATTTCCTGCAGAGCGCGGCTACTGGCGTCTCGCATACCGCCGTTTGGTGCGATGCACTTAACACCGTATTGTTTACGATGATATAGGAACCTGTGCGTGTGTGGGCGGTGATAGAAATTCTCCGGTACCAACGATTCCCAGGCGGTGGCCCGCGAGTCCGCGGGGGATTCCAATGTATATCCGCGTCGGAAATTCTGGTCCATTACCGCTGCTGCCTCTGCTTCCATTTATGCTTTTAACGGTAATTGGTAGAATGTACGGTTCTCAAGATATATATCGTGTTCTTCCTGCCGTCGGCGTGATTTATATTTGCGTATGAATTAGCAGTTCAACTATTCCGCGCGAAGACTGCGAATATCCAACGTCGCTGGATACGTAAATCGATCTCGCGCGCGCCGCCGAATCGAATGACGTTCCAGGAAAATCGTTAAAGCTCTCGTTTCCTAAATTCTCATCCTTATTGTTCGAACTGATTAAGCTTCTCGTCGCGAGGGACGTCAGCTGTCGATACATAGCCCGCTCGTGTATCTACGCAGATTGTCTCATTGTTACGCGTATCGCTCCCGTGTACCAATTCTCGAAATCCTGGATAATACATGGGTATTCAGGTACCGCAGGTATTCCAAGTCCTTGCCCACGGTCCCCCACTTCCTCGTCCGCCGGCAATGAACGTGCAAGAACGCGCGCGTACAAGTGGGAATCGCATTATCTCCGCCAACTATAGCACTCGCACGCAAGTCCGCAAACTTTCCGAGTAAGGCCTGGGCTGCCGGGTCGTGACCTTGCGAGGCCACACGGTGGTTTACTTTGACGTCGGCCTGCCGGCGCTCGCGCCAGGCCATAAAGCTGAGAGGCTAAGTGCTGGAAATGGGCAAAAATTAGATTTGCTTGCCTCCCCCTCGTCCCTCTAAGTGGCCGTAACCGATGGGCGGCAAAGTTCCGATGGCCTGCCGACCGGTATGGGGCACGCGATTCTTTCCGTATCGCCGCGATTCTTCTCACAGTGCTCGACGAAGTGACGACACGGCGTTTCCGTTCCTCCGTTTTGATCACGCGATGACGCGGGGACCGAGTCGAGAAATCGAGATGACACTTAAAAACGGGGATCTGCTTCCCCGAAATGTTACGGCACGCCACTTCGCCAATTTTTTCTTCATTTATTTCACACGCGGCTGCCGACAGTGCGGTAAGGCCGATAAATCTTGGCGCATGCTAAAAAGACGTCGTCCCCCGGTGATTGATTGTTACGGAATTTACATAAAATATCAGGGGGGAAACCCCGGTACAATTTCGGGGCGAATTTTCGCGACGTTGACGGACCTCTTCCGCCTCGGGGCGACTTCCGATCTCGCGATCGAACGTTAACCGGCGTATCTAATGACGCATTAACGCACATACAGTATATAACGTGGTACACAAGCGCTTGCTCGGGGGAAAAAAATGACGAGAGGAAATATTATACCAGAAATTTCCTGTGAGAGTTAGGATTGAATGCGGGGCAATGAGTCGTGCGAGCGCAATGAATCGGAATCGAATCCGAGCCGAGGCGCGTGCAGCGCCAGGTTTCTTTCCCCCCGAGTTTCACGCTTGCACGATTAGCACACCGCTTCGAATTCCCCTCGCGCTCGCCGAGACTTCGATTTCGAGTCGATCCTAGGCTGCGAGAGGCAACAGCCAATTTGCTATTCGTGGCGGGACCCGCGGAAGTAATTGCCGAGGTCGCGCGAGCGACCGATTATGAATATTCACGACCGGCCTGCGTCTGATCGTCGGGCTCTTCCAATTCGGCTGTCCTAATATTTGATTTCGTGACTGCCGCCGAGTTTCCGCCGCGTCGTCTCGTCGTTATGTCCGCGTAAAGCTTATTCTATAACGGACGCAAAACGCAAGACGCTAAGGTCCGGGTTTTCATTTTCTGGTTAACTGTTAAACAGAGGTTAGTCGACTCTCCATCTTTGTCTATATTATTATCTAAGAAGGGACAGGTAGTCGACTATAATCTCTGGTTAACATTTAACCAGAAAATGGAAACTCGGGTCTAGGCCGCAACGCAAGAAATCGACCAATCACAGTCAAATATGATAAGAATGATCGACTGTCATTGGCCGATTTCTTGCGCGTCGCGACTTAGCGTCTGGCGTCCTTTGTAGAATAAGCTTCAGACTGGTTCTACAATAGACGCAGCAAGTCGCAAGAAATCGACCAATCACAGCCAAATATGAGAATAATAATCGACTGTCCATTGGCCGATTTTTTGCCACTTGCGACTTGTGCGACTTGCTGCGTCTGTTGTAGAACCAGCCGAAAGCCCCATATCAGACTGCGGATTGAGATTGGAATTAGATTGAAAGTTGACCAATCGCAGTAAAGTTTAATCTCAAGTTTAGTAACTTATACTCTAAGGGCGAGTTTCACAAATGTCGGTTAACTGCTAACCGAAGGTTAATTGATTCTCTGTCTCTTCTTAGATAAGATCAGATAGAAAAAGATAGGGAGTTGACTGAACTCTGGTTAACAGTTAACCAACGTTTGTGAAACTGGCCCTAATTGATCAAATTTCAATCTAATTTCAATCTAATCTCAATCTCAATCCGTAGTCTGACACGGGCTTAATCGATCTTGCGTAAGAAGATTGTTACGGGGTCACGCACGGCATCGCCGCGATTTTACGGCACGTGTTGTACCGCGATCGCCCCGTGCGACTTTGCTCTTTTCTATTACGTATAACTGTGACGCGGGTCACAATTCGGGGATAGAGTGTTCTATTCTTTTTGAGAAATATCGTTGAGCGCTCTAACTAGTGCGGCAGACATGTAATAATTCATATTATAATTACTGGCGGTAATAATAATTTATGTTAAATTAAGCTTATCAATTAATTATATCTTGAATTTGTAACGAAATAATATCGCAATTTACGGACGCGCTTGAACGTTAATCATTCGTACGAATAAAAGTGTTGGTATTGCGCGTTAATAATACGCTAATATCGCGCGCGCTTACCTGGCGGCCGTAATATATTTTTAATTGTAACCCAAGCCACCCGAACGGGGCATTTAAAAGGGAGAGAAATTATTTACGTTTATTAAAATATTATTTATCTCGCAGACATGAGAAAGTGCGCGGAATCAACTAACGGTATGTAAATACAAGGTACGTGTTTTAATATCACGTATTGCGCTGTGTTTCGAGCGTGCGCAAGTTCGCGGGACGTCGGGTATCTATTAATTACGAGACACACGCGCTTATAAATCTGCTGAGCGTACGTACACGCGAATACCACTTTGATGAGAGTAAATGGATACACCGTGCCTGTGAATTACTTTTCTCATTGTCGCGCGTTTCCTATTGCTTGGATTGCAATGAATGTATTTAATATCCTCTCGCGGGTCTTTTCTCCTCTCTCTCTCTCTCTCTTTCTTGCTTTCTCTAACTTATCATTGGCTTCGATTAATTAGTAATCGGGATATAACGCTTCCGTCCAATAAATATCTATCGTTTGAACCAACGTGCTCGACCGCTGTTATTTATTAACCCTTTGAAGCATACATTTTTCCTTTCAGCCGATTTTTCCAAAACTCAGTACTTAAGGGTTTTTTGAGTCACTGATTGCGATTGTGATGTCAGAATTACAAAATGCAAATGTAGATTTTTTTTCTGGCGCCAGGTTGGATTCGCCATTATGAATTCTGATCTCACATGTGTAATCGGCTACATGAAAAATTTTCGAGTTGCAGATAAATCGATTACATTTTTGCAATTTCGACTCTTTATATTGGATTCGCCAGCTTGGATTTTAAAATTTTCAAATTTTGACTTCGGATTAGAAATCGGCGATCTTAAAAAACCCCCAGATACCCAGTCTCGGAATGTCGTTTATGGAAATGATTTTTTGACTACAGGAAATCTTATAGAAAATTAAATTGCTTAATTAAAACTTTAACTTTGAGCTACTATATTTAGTCAACGGTCGATAGTCGAGGGGGAAACCGCTGACGAAAATCTTGTACACCAATGCCCACTAATGCCCAGTGGGCGTTATCTTATAATCTTATTTAATCTTATTTATCTTTATAATGCCCCAGCAAGGCCTAATGCCTAAAGTCCTAAACTGTTGCCAAAAAATGCCTAGTAATGCCCAGTAATGCCGTAAATCTGTACACCACAATGCCCTCAGCGGTTTCCCCCTCGTCGATAATTTTACAATTTCGACTTCAGATTCAGAATTGGCGAATCAAAATCTTTCTAGATATGCAGTAGTAGAGACATCAAGATGAAAGAAGTGTTGGTTTTTTAATTCCGGGAGGTGTGACATATATACGTCATACTGTGCTTCAAAGGGTTAAGCCTTCGATAAAATTAAAGAAACTTAAAGTTATAATGCAGATTGCGAAACCACGGATACAAAATTAATTAAAAATGAAAAAGATTGAAATGTTTTGTCTTTTAAAACAAACCGTTGACTTTGTTCGTAATAGAATACTATTACGATAATACGATTATATAATAACGTGCTTACGTATTTTTAGAAATTTAAATCGCATACACTGAAATAGGAAATAAAATGACGCCGCATTATTTGTACACATTTTTCCATTTTATTAACGTTCCGCTCACATTGCGCGAATAAATGGTGAAAATCATGACTTTCGCACACGCGCGGGAGTGCCTCGTGTTAAGTGCGGATTTTTGGTTCCTCGTCGAGTGTGTTAACTCGATAACTGTAATTTCCAGTTTGTATCCAACCATCCACGGCGATATTGTAATGTATGATGTTTGCGGTATGATCGGCACGGAATGGAAAGCACGCTCGAAATTTGATAGGTGTGGAATTCCATATCAGTGATATATACGGGGGGGGGGGGGGAGGGAAAAATATATTTACCATCGATTGGTGCAGTTTTGGATGTAAATTAAGTGTTACGAGACATGCCTGTCGTGAGATTGGATTTGCATATACCGGCGAAACAAGTCGCCGCGGAATAAATGCGAAATTGAAGGGAATTGAATTATTCGACGTTCTAGCTCTCTCTCTTTCTCTCTTTCCTTCCCCCTCCGAATACGGTTATTTTTCCAAATTAAAATAAAAAAAGAGGCTTGAACAAACAGGTTAATTGTTTATCGACGTATTTTATTACGCCAATTAGGGGGTGAAATTGGCAATTATCGGAGTACACGTAGGATGCTAAATATTGCTCGCGAATTCTGCCGCGTGGATGTAAATTAAACGGTAAAAATACATTTACACGCGGTAACGTTGCCGAGCGTTAAAATAACTTCCGTCGAGAGCAATTCGGTTTACGAAGGAGCGACGAGTTGGGGGAGCGGAGAAGAGACAAAACTTGCCGCGGCGCGCAAATGTATTCCGTAACTTTAAAGGAATTCAACGGTTGAAATTTACATCTCCCACGTACCGCGGCGACCCCACGCGAGCTCCTCGCGTTAATATCCCGCGGAACAGGCAGCTTACAAACAACCAGTGCGCGAAAGCGCCGGTTGATTCCTCTCGGCACCCAGATTTCCCGAAGGGTAATCGTAACTGGAGCAAACCCGCCGCCGCTCGCCTCGCGTTTCTTTCCTCCGTTATCTTCATTGCCGCCGCGGTCTCATTTCGCACGCGGTCTTATCGATAATTGTTCGCCATTAAACAAGGTCCTCCGTGAAACAGAGCGGACGGAAGAGAGACGAGGAGGAGGAGAAGGAAAAGGAGGAGGAAAAGGACGCGCTCGTTCGCCACTCGCTATCGCGGGAGGAAACTGGAGTCGGTCGGCTTTTCGTGGGTGGAGGGGGGGGGGAAGGGGGCGACGTACCCGACGACGCTTAACGACAGTTGAAATTTTGCGGCTTCGATAACGGCGACCGAGGGAAGGTGCTCGTAGCACTTCCGGCGCGACGCCGTTGCGCTCTTCCCGGCGTCCTGTCGATCGATAGGAAGGAGCACGTACGACGTTGTACCTCGCCCGCGTAATCACGCGAACGGATCTGATCTGGGACAGGCTCGGCTGGACTCGCTCCGCGCGTTGACAGAAATAAACGTTTAACACGGCCGTTATACCAGGCAGTTTCCCGCCTGCCGTCCCATCTCGCGCGACTTGCGCCGTTTCGCAGTGATTTTCGGCGCGTCGCCGAAATGTCTGATACACGTGCGAAAAGCCGAGGCGACAGCCGAGTATCGTCGATCTGTCCTTGCACGCCTGATTTTCGCTAGAAGCTAGATTTTCATCTAGAAGCCCAATTTCTGCGCCTCGCGCTGGACGTCGGCCAAAGATCACTTCGCCTCGGCACATCTGGAAGCTATCGCGAGAAATGTAGCATAGATATCGGCTCGAATACGCTGAACACGCCGCCTCTAATCCGTGCTCTATCTGTCTCTCATCGCAACAAGTGCCGAGTCCGCGGTTGTCCGAAGGAGAGCGCGCGATTAAAAATTTTCCCTTTTCCTCACAATTAAAGCTGTCATTCGAACAGAGATTCGCCTCGTGACTGACAAGTAAACCTACCCAAGTGGGGACACACCAATTTTGATGAGTGTTGAATACGTTGTTTTTCAGCTCAAAATAAGGGACACGTATTTTTTTATACGTGCCCACACTCACTTTTAATGGTGGTGAAATACCCCTTGGAAGAAAATTCCATTTTCTCTTCCGGGGCGAATATTGACGCAAGTGTAAGCTAGAAACTATGAGCTTAAAAACTATGAGCAAAAATTTTTTAGTTTTTCCTTTTCAAAATACCCCCACCATTCAACACTTCTTATTACAATTTTGAACTTTATTATGTACGGTTGAATACGTAATAAAATAAGTTTTAATTTGGTGCTAAAAAGTTTTCAAAATTGTAGTAATAAAAAATGTTGAGTGGTGGGGGTATTTTGAAAAATAAAAAATTAAAAACTTTTTGCTCATAGTTTTAAAGTGCTATTAAAACCATTCAACGTTTATTAAAAAAAATTTTTCTAGCTTTTACACTTTCGTCAATATTCGCCCCGAAAGAGAAAATAAAATTTTCTTCAAAGGGGTATTTCACCACCTAAAAGGGCGTATGGGCACGTATAAAAAAATACGCGTTCCTTATTTTGAGCTGAGAAACAACATATTCAACACTCATCAAAATCGGTGCGTCCCCACTTGGATAGGTTTACTTGTGAGCCCACCCTCTATTTGCATGACAATTTCAGACTATTATTAAATAAATGTATTAACAACTACAATTGGAAAGCGTTCTCTTCTGATGGCCCAGGTCGACCGAGTCGACCGAGCGGTGCGATTTATTTCCGTCCGTTCTGCGTAACCATCGAGCGACTATCGGAATGGGACTCGCCGCGAGGTTCTCGCAGGCAAAACGAGGCGAACGAGTCGCGCGGCCGATTAATAATCGCGACGCGATTTTCGATAAGCGATCGCGATGAATTCAAGCGCGGCCGCGAATATCCATTACTCGTCGTTAGCGGATCGGTATCGGGCGATGCGTGAATACGTTGCGCGTCCGCGAATTGGCAGACACTATATCACAAGGGGAGATCCCACGGGGCAAGAGAAGGAGAGAATTGTCGGACGCTGCTCGGCTCCGTGAGTCGCGTAGGCGCGAACGAAGCAGATCGATCGCGCGAGGAAACGTCGGGGACCGCGTGCTCCATTTATCTAGCCGCACCGAACAAGCGGCCAAGTTTAACGCGAAGCCGAACCAACTGTTCGCCGAATGAAAATCACGCTAGCGCGAAACCAGAAACTTCCGCTGGCGTCTTCGACGTCACTCGCGCCGCGGGGCAGAACGATGCTTCGACCTTCTTTCCCCCCTTTTTTCCTTGCTGTCTTTTCTCCTGAATTATGACGCGAACGTCAATTTGCGAAATGGCGCCTATTAAGTTAATCGCGCGACATGTAATGCGACGGGGATGAAAAATACACGACGCGAATGAATCGCGAAGACGACGGTTAATCGGTCAGAGGGACCGGTTATCGAATTACCTATCGGAGGCTCGCCGCGTCGTGAAGTTGGCGCCCCGAAATGCGAATTTTCACAAAATTGACGTGGCACTTGATTGTCCGCAATTTGCTCACGTTTGTAAAAAAACTATTCTGTCCATCTTACCAAAAGGTAAAACCAAAGAGTTAACAAATTTTATCACGAGCACTCCTGTTTTTGCTTCCTTATAGAGGAAGCTTTGTTTTTTTAGTTATACGTGTGGATTCTCTCTAATTGTCCGTTGTTCGTCCATATTTGTACATAATTAAAAAATGTTCAATTCGACAACTCGTCTAACACACATCTCTCGATACGTTTACTTGTGTTTTACAATTAATAATGCAACTTCAATCAACTCTGCACTCTTCAACCAAAGAGTGCAATCACTTTTTGACTAATATCTTATTAACATAACGATATTGGCCAAACGATCGATATGAGATCAGTAACAATTGGGTGAACAGATTACTTGAAAAGGATTCAAATCCGGAACCGAAACGTCGTTTGTTTTTTAAATAAAACATTGGCCAGTGTAGGTCGTTTTTAAAAAACTACATATCATTGGTTTTATACCCCTGTCGATATTAAATCTATTTGTGAATAATTTAAAAAAATGCACTTAGGAGATTGTTCATAAATTTGTTCAATTCTGTTATTTGGTTTCAATCTTTTTGCAGGCAAAAAACGTTTATCTATGGACAAACATGGACAAATATCATATCAATTTTGTAAAAGTTTATTTCAAGGTGTCAATTTCACAGATTGCGTTAAGGTCTGTGAAGTTGGCATCCAGAAATATGAATTTTTACAAAATTCATGACATTTTATTGTAAGCACTCCCAAGTTTAGTTTCAATTTTTTTCGAGGTGGACAAAAAACGATTATCTGTAGACAAATATGGACGAATCGTGGACAATCAGATGCCATGTAAATTTTGTAAAAAATTGTATTTTACATACCGCGGGTACCAATTTCACATACCGCGTTATCAAAAGTACAATCGTTAAGAGCGCCGGGAATCTCTATCGGTTCGCTACTTCCACCCGGGAGTAATTAATTCGTAGGGTATTAGGTTAACCCGTTCTCTCTCTCTCTCTCGGAGCCCGAGGGCTCGTGAATTCGATACCCATCCTCGTTTACACGCGCGGATGTCGTAATATATCGGTATTAGCGTGTCCGTGGGCACGCGATCGTATCGACGAGCCCTCGGCCGACGTCGTGCTTAATAGATCGAAATCAATTAATTTCCCAAGCGCAACGATTCAATCCCGATTTCTCACGTGCCGGAGGGGGGGGAGGGGAGGGGAGGAGGAGGAAGGGGGTCTTCGGAGTTGGCGTTATTCGTGGGAACGCGCGGATGAAGATGGATCGGGATTGTATCGGCGAAGGTAACTTCGCGTAGCGTGGTAAACAACCCGGAGAACTATCTCGACTGCAATTCCGGTTTCGACATTCTTGAACGGGAAATGGAGAAATATCTGCCGCTAATCTCGTTAAATGAAACACTTCTGATTAATGCTTCCCGATGCATCGCCAGCGCGGAACTCGTGCGATTAACTTATTATAGATGCCGCGGAATACATCGAAACCTCTCTGATTGATACGCGCGCGGGCGCGCGCACACATACGCACGCGAGGGGGAGGGGGGGGGAGGTAAAAAAAGGCGACGCTAAATGAATGGAGATTAATGAATGGAAATTTCCTCAATGGAAGTTCTCACTTAAAAGCGAAGTTTCGCCATGCACCAGTTGATTTCGTATCAAGATAGCCATCGAGAGCCCGCGGAGATCCCGCGCACGTTGATAGCGAGCTCTAATGGATTACTTTCTAAGACGTTAATCCTCGGAAGTCACGATGCGTCTGTGAGGCTCGGGACAGATATTCTCCGCGATAAACTTGACGGTGGAACGTAGTGTTACGACTTAAGAGATGCTCTTACAGATTTTATGCTATAGATATTTCAACGAGATACGACGGTATATACATATATATACGGAGAATTTTAATTGCCTGATAAACGTATGCGCATCGTGTCGTACAGTTATGTAGCGAGAAACGGAAGCTCTCTCTCACCCAATTTGCAACCGCGTTTGCGGGATACATTAACAGGGGGTATCGAGCAGCGAACAGACGATTGTGAACGAGCGCAAAATTTACGCCGTGTCTCTAATTGTGAGTCGCGGCCAGAGCCTACCTTAATCGGATTAAATAAAACGTAATATACGTGTACCGCTCAGCAGCGTCGCATGAGGTTACAAGAACTGGAGTCGATTGAAAAAGCTGGCTCTAATTAAATGTCTCGCGGGAATGCAATCAACCGTGCACCCAATAATTCGTTGTACCTTCGTGTTTTCTCGCTATAATAAGTCTGATAATAATAAGAGTGCGTCCCGACGACGCTGACGAGACTTTCGAGACGCTAACGATCTTATTGGCCACCGCTTCCAATAAATCAGAACGCTAATTGGGTCACGATAACGCGCCTAGCCGCGATTGGTACGATTTATCTAGGGAAGGCGCGCCGTCTTCGAATAGCGGCGCGGTCTAAAAATAGCTCGGGATGCATCCTTCGTTATTGTCTGAAATCAACGCCCACGATATTTATGTTCCGTGGTACCACGCACCAAGGTTGCTGCAGCTCTAAAGAAAGACGTTCTCGGAAGAGATCTGCCTCGGCCGCACAACGCCGCGACACAACTTTGTTCAGCGGCGTCGTCGCCCCGTGCAGGCCGATGCGTCTTCTCGCGTCTCTTCCCGGTGTTGCGCTTTTTTTTTCTTTGTCGCATCCCGAACACGTGTCGCCGACGTACTGGTCTCCCGTGCGTGTGCTTCAACGCGATGGAACGATTAAGCATTTCCAGGCGAGAGTGTGGACCAAATTCGTAATTTGTAAGATCCACTTTAAACACGAAGTTGCGCGCAAAGCGGATCTGATAAATTATGGGATACACGTTTAAAGTAGACCGTGCAAAATTTCGGGCTTTAATCCACTTTCCGTCTTGTAATGAGACAGCGAGATAACGTGTTAAACGAGAGAGAATTATTGTCTCGAGTTAAATGTCACAGGTACGCTAGTATCGGATATTTTGATTTTTAAATTGTTAACATTAATATTACATCTCTCGCATATCGCATCGTATCGCAGGTACGACGGTAAAGAGGACGAAGAGATTGGTCGTAAGCTGAAAATAAAGCGCAATCATTTCTGGTCTGATTTGTAAGGATTAACGTTCTCATTCGTTTGGGGCAATAAGGGCAACGTTGGGTCTTAGAGGGAGAGATATCCTCCGTATGAGATTTCTTCTTGTAGAAAACCTCCACGATCGGGACCGTCTTGACTCGGGACGCTCTCCAACACACTCCATCTACCAAATTGTACGTCTTTACTTCACGCTCCAAATATAAATCCGCGCACCCCTCCCTCCGCATGGATCTATTCCTGGATTTGTCTCTACGACAATCTCTCCCTCCTTCCGATAAACAAGGGTGGACTGGTGTGTCTTGGCAGTTTTCCTCCGGCCGGCCGGTAGCCTCGAAATTTTTCTTTACATCAATTTTGACCGCTCTATTGATACTTGGCGCGAGCCTTGTGAAAGGTAAAGGGACAGGGGGAGGGGCCCTGGATAAACTCACCGAAGTGGTGCTTCGAAAGAAGCCAGAAGAATTGATCGGATAAGAGCGCACTGAGAGACCCATTTTGTTGAATGAAACGAAATAATTTGATTGAATCATTTTGTTGACTGGACATGTAATTTGGCTGTATAAAACGAAAAATATGTTGCTGAAAAGAAGTTAAATGTTACAACAATTAAATACTTTGTTTCCATGAGTTGTTTATTTGAACAAAATTTTATGGTTAAGATAACAAATTCGTCTAACTCATCACGTCCTAAATAATTGTGTTCGTTGCGTCAACTAAATCGTTTAGTTGAATATTATAAAAGGATTCTGCGCATGCTGACTCCACCAAATTTGTGTGTTGATATAACCAAATTTATCAACTAAATTTTTTCGTTGTATCAACTGAAAGATTTGTTTGCTCATATCCAAACCAGAAATTCAGTTGGGTCAACTAAATTTCGTTTCATTCAACAAAATGGGTCTCTCAGCGCGGGCACGTATGTTATTTCATCCTCTTTGAGAAAGGAGCGGATACTGATTGATCTATCCATACAATAAAATTTATTTGTAAAATTGAAAGTAAGAAGACCGCCTCTGTATTTTTCTCAACGTTGATTTTTTACCGTTGATTAAAAATCGTGCGTATTATATTTGATAAAATTTACAGAAGTTACATAAAATTACCTATATAGATACGTAATTGAACCCTATTCATTAGTTCAGTTAAAAATTATTGTGTTAATGCGGAACATTGCGGTCTTCCACGGAAAAAAATGCTGTTGAATTAAAATAATGAAGTTGCTTGCATTAAACGTTAAGATTACGGGCTGCCACAAACATAAATAATTCAATTGTATTTGCTATGGATTTTAATTTCAAGCATTAAACTAAATATCTAGATTATTAAGACAACTTATCTGAAGTTTCTCATTCATTAACACTTATGTTGTTTCAACTATTTTATTTCAATTACACTGATCTTGTTGAACACTTTGTTCCGTGTATATAATATAAATGGAAGAGAAAGAGAGAGAACGGTATTCATATAATGAATTTGTACTAAATTCGAAGGGGGCGATTTCACTTTTCTGTCTTGCATCTCTATCTCGGGACGGCTGCAGTCACTAGTAACTTACTTGTTGAGAATAATAGCGGGATCGCAAGTGCAAAAGTTGCCTTTTTGCCGCTTTCAAGTCGCAGAGTAACATCGGCGAATACGCATTCCACTGATGTACGTACATAAAGAGCATAAAACGCCTCGTGTGAGCTCACTTAGCGTTTTAAGGATTTAAAAGAGTGGGCGTGCTCGGTTTAAATGTAACCGATGAGGCACGGTCAAACGCATTTTGAGAGTACCTCAGGCGCAGTCGGAGCTCGGTCGTAAAAATAGGGAACGGATAGGGAACGTCTCTTTCGTTCCCTCTCTCATACACACACGTACGCTCTCTTTCTCTCTCATTCTCTCTGCGCTCACTATTAATAGGCGAAGTAGTGCGTCGATGCCGATAGCGCGTCTTTAATCCACGCTCGTCTAGTTTATCGGAAATTTACCGGCCATGTATGATGCAGCCTTGAGTGCGAGACTAATTCGATTTTCGATACCGTCTTGAATAATAAATCCCGCCGCTCCGTAGACGTAGATCGGCCATTGCCGGATTTCTTTAGGGTCGACGTGAAACGTTTGCGGCGACGAGTTTGCCAAACGAGCGAATAAAAAAAATATAACGAGCCTTCGAGATCAAGACGATTTTTCACCAACGTTTCTGTTCGGTGATTTATTCCCGAGGCGGGGTTTACTTTATCGCGTAAATGCGACTGTAAAAATTTATCGTGTTGGTCGATTTGGATTTCTGTTCTTGATTACGTTATAAATTTTGACAGGTGGAGGTGAATGCGTATCGATTTATATCTTGACCGATTTATGTCTCGATAATCCGATAAAAATCGCGGTATTTTGCATAATTTGATACATTACCGAGATAGCGCGATAAATGCCGTCTTGTTTACTCTTCATGCTGCGAGCAATATTTATCGCACAATCCGCATATTTACCGCCGCCTCTCGCCCTCGTGGGCTCATTGATTCGCGTCTCGTTAACAGTTGTTGTAATAAAAATGTAGCGTTTATTTTCCGATGCTATCGTAGATGTATCCGGCCTGCCGTTAACACGCGATGGCGCAACGGTGCCGTATTAAAAGTAATAAGCACATCCTGGCTGATTCGCGGCGACCGGTACTATCTCTATGATACATTTCGTTTGTTACCGGATCTGGCGAAGGTGCGCGGGTCGACGAACCCTGGTCAGTCAAAAATAACGAGGAAGACGACGACCGCACACCGATGTTACACGGGCGCGTCATGTTCTCTCCTTCGTTCTTCTTCTTTTTTTTTTCGACACGAAAACGTCTCGCGAATCCGGCATGTCCCATCGCGGATGTATTCTTTGATCGGTGCTGGTTTTGCAATGCCGATTAAATTAAATATTGATATAATTAACGAACATATTTGGAAAATATTACCGGTGTTACATGTGGATACACATATTTCATTTTAATGACGAATATACGATCCTTTGTATTGATTTTAGAGATAATACAAGTCTACATGCACATTTTTTATTTTGTATACGCATTGAAATTTCTTTCTGCACTGGAGTAGGTTTACCTGCTTTAAACGATTCGTGTTTCTCTGTATATTCTTTCAGATCATTTTGTTGATGCAACAGTGATCAACGAATATAATATTTGGAAAATATTACCGACGTTATATGTGGATATACACATTTCATTTTAATTACACTTATATTACACAATCTTTTCCATTGATTTTAGAGACAGTGCGAGTCTATATGGATATATTTTTTTTGTCTTTGTATTAAAATTTATTTCCGCTCGAGTAGGTTTACCTGCTTTTCGAGATTGGACCATTAGTGTTTCCCTGTATAATTCTTTAAGATCTCATAATGCAATAGGTGCTCGAAATAATTTATCCGCGCCCATTTCTCAAATGCGTTCCGTGCTGGTGGCGAAGTGTGCGGAAGCAACCTCGATATTTATCCGCGTCGTTAATGGGAAAATACGCGAAAGCGTGAACGTAAAATTACCGGGCGCCGGCGTTGTTTCGTTGTACGAAACCTGCAGTCGGAAATTTATGGAGCTCGTTTTCCTCATTATAACGATACGCCTGTCAAAGCTAATAATTTTGAAACTAAGCCCTCTCTCTCCCTGCCTGCTCTGACGCTTTCAGGTGCGGATGCAGGAGTCTGTGTTCGGTACGGCGAAACGAGAGATCGTGAGTTTCATTTCTGATCGTGAGCCAAGATCGACGGGTCAACGGGCATATCGATATCCACTCTTTCTCTTTCTCTCTATCCTTTCTCCCTTGATATCGTTGAATGAACAAGTCATCTCATTGTCTCGCGCGCTTAATTGAGCCACTGCGCCCACTTGAAACGTTATAGCCGCACGAGCGGCTCTGTTACGGCACTTCCGCGCGGCATAAAGCGACCGCACGTGGCTTATAGTCACGTAAATGCGTGGCACGTGGTTCTTGTGTTTTACGCCCATTTTTACAGTTACCCTTCCATGCGGTGGCGATTAACGGGCGTTCGCGCACCGACGAAATTTCGGCCGGCTACAATAGCCACGCCGGCGCGAGCGCGCATTATTAAGCGCAACAATGCGAGAGCCTCGGCGACGTATGAATTATTTCTTCCCATTAAATTTTGAGGTACGCGCAGTTCCCGTTCGTACACCACAGTTTCGATTCTTATCGAACTCCGTCTCGCCGGCAGAAACGAGCCCCGCTTGCAATTTCGCGAAAACCCGAGGGTAAACCGCTGAGGGCATTGTGGTGTACAGATTTGCGGCATTACTGGGGATTACTAGGCATTTTTTGGGCATTAGTTTGGGCATTAAGCCTTGCTGGGGCCAGACTCAACGTCGGGAATATCGACCGTACATGCAAAAGCGCGGCGCGATTCCGGGAGAGGCGCTTTTAGAAGGGACGGCTATATAGGTATCCTTGCCATTTTTCTTATCCACGTCGCGTCGCGTCGCGTCTCGTCGGCGTCGCTTTAAATTCGCGGCGCGGTTCCGTCAGCCCTCAAAACAGTCAATGAAATCGGACTTTCCGACCCCGCTTTTTCGTCGGCCACGAACTCGCCGCTCCGAATTGATCGCTGAATGAACCGTGCCTCCTCCCATTGTTGCGCGCGCTCCAGTCGAGCGTGCCGCGGAGAGATAACGCATCGCTAACTTCGCTTCGGGAAACGAGACTGGGAAACTTTCAGGATCGACCTAATGTGCTCGCGCGCGCGCGCGCGAGAGAGAGAGTCCGAAAGTGAGAGAGAGAAAGAGAGAGAGGGAGAGAGAATTATCCCCCCAGAAATCTTGCTTGAGACCCAAGTTATTATCTTAATTAAAACGAAGCAATTCCCCGGAATTATTTTCTTTAATTAATATTTCACCGCGCGGCCTCTGTACACGCGTTGCTCCCGTTCGTGGCAAATTAGAACTTAGGGTCGGGCCACGTTGAGCGCTAAATGAATACCGAGAATGCGGGCCTCGAGTGCCACACGAAAGGAAAGAAGAGAGGAAACGCTTGCGTAAGCATCAACCGAGTTTTCTCTCGGCCAGTCTATCCATCCATCTATCTGCTTATTACGTCCGTCTTGGCTTATTTATGGTTGATGCTTACGGGTATTTCTTTCTCTTTTTTTTTCCACGCGCTACACGCTTTCGAATCCTTTTTCCGCGGAGCGGCGCAAAGAGGTGTACGCTTCGGCGCGATCGAATTAGACTCGAAGTCGCAACGGAGATCCGCGAGCGAGCGAGAAAGGGAGAGAGAGAGAGAGAGAGAGAGAGAGAGAGAGAGAGAGAGAGAAAGAGA
>NW_011967188.1:507714-513833 GCF_000949405.1 Vollenhovia emeryi
GAGAGAGAGAGAGAGAGAGAGAGAAAGAGAGAGTACACTTCCGCGACACGACCGGTGGACCGGTTCTTCCCTCCTGGGAAACGAATTGAACACTCGTCCTTTTGCATGCGAGTCCTCTTCCTGCGCGTCTGTCTATGCGCATACCACGAGGAGACTCGCGGGAGCTTGATTCGCGGTAACGCCGCATCGCCGAGTTGCGAAATTTCATTTGGCGTCGAGCTATCCCGACGCGATCCAACTTCTCCATCTACCTGTCCATCCATCTGTTTATTATGCGCATCTCGACATTTGCCTACTTATTACGCCTGCCTTGCTTAACGAAGATGCAATAAAACGAAAACACAAAGAGGATCCTCGCTGTCACCGGCTGTTTTTTTTTCTTTACGCCTTCATTACATCGCGCGTTGCAGCGCAATTAACGTAACAGCATATAATTTCGTTATCGTTCACTTATCAGCGTCAATTTTATTATCAATATCAGTTTCATGCCGTCGCGCATTTCCCCTTTTTCATTTTCTTCCCTCAGCGAAGCCTCGCATGTTGCGCGTTCAGGAATTTTCATTCGTTCCTTCCGCCTTTTCGAAGCCTTTCTTCCTCATAACGGAAAGCTCGGACGCCGCCCTATAACACATGCTGTTGTACCGCCAGAGGTGCACAACACACGGCGCGCACAATCCTTTTAGTGTGACCCTCCACCACGCTCCGCTGCCAATATCGACTTATTTGAAACATGATAACTCCAACGGCCATATAACTGTATACCACTTTTATACACATCGTCGACCGAGGCAGCGGAGGGAAAAATAGAATATGACCTTTTAAAAAAAGTTACATTTTATGGAACCGCGCTGATTAAAGTCGCCGATATTACGTGCACCTAGCAGGACATTTCTGACGAATATGGAAGCACTGACGGTTTTATGCGAACGGCTTCGTTATCTCAGGACTGCTCAAACGATCTGTTAATTAGTACCGTCTTGTACGTCACGGCCTGTTATACTTTTATCACTTAGGTGAAGCTTCGATTACGCTTCGACTATAATTATTACGGTGTTGTAATGCCCAAACAGCGCGCCGCTGAATTGACGTAACCAAGTCACGCGGTTGCTCGCTTTCCGGTAGTATCGAGGGTTCTTGCCGGCGAATGGGAGGCGCGCGCGCGCGCGCGAGAAGTGCCTGCTCCGATCGGCGGCCCTCACGGTGATGCAGGAGCCAGCCGATCGTGTGTCAAGTGCAGCGTCGCGTGACCGTCGGAAATAGGAAGGCTGAGTTACGGCCGGGGCGCAATTGAAAATTAATTGGGGCCCCCCGTTTTCCCGACCTTTTCGCCGGAGAACCGCGCTCGAGAACTCGCCCCGCGACTAGACGCAGCGACGAGGACACATTATGCAGTTAACTGCATAGTGCAGCGCACTTGATACACCCTCGACAAGCGGTGCACGAGGCCTCCCAAAGCGTCCCGATAGACTGTTTCACGTTGCGTATACGTTTATGCACGTGCGTTACATCGCTCATTTGCCGCAACGATGACGCAACTCGAGAGACAAAGTGAGTCTGTGATTAGCCTCGAATCGCCAGAGTTCTGTAGTATTATTTTTTAATGCGATTTTGGTGTAATTACACGGAAAGACCGGCTAAAGTAAAAATAACTAAAATTAAAATGTTGCCGTATCAATAATATGGGCATTTACATTCCTTTGTGTTGCAACATTCATTAAGTTTGCTGTGCAAAACGCGAGGGAGAAATCGCTGAGGGCATTGTGGCGTACAGATTTGCGGCATTACTGGGCATTAGTTTGGGCATTAAGATAAAATAAGATAAGATAAAATAATGCCCACTGGGCATTGGTGTACAAGATTTTGGTCAGCGGTTTCTCCCTCGGGGTGTGACAACCACAGATATAGCTGTCGCAAATATTACTATTTATTGGGGTTGTGCCACCCCTAATTAGACATGTGGTAACCATATCGGTCTCTTCGTGTACCGATTATAGAGAAACGAAAGCACAGTACCGGTCAAAACAGTGTCTTCTTTAGGTTCTCTGGGTATAACTTGCGTCAAAGTGCATCACATGTGCTTAAAATTTTACAGTAGACACCTGATAACAGGTGCATTTTGTACATTAAGGGTAATGAGACTTGACAAAATACATGACTTCCGAATTTTTCATACGTGCACTTTAAAACTATAAGCTATGCTCAAAAAAAAATCGAAAAGTGATATAATTTTGGCCGGTACTGAGTATGTTTGCTCTTCATCCAGTGTATTGAATTTTCTTTTGCAAACAATTAAAGGCCTGTGTCCACGATGCTAGAACTTGGTCCAAGTTCAAAATCAACTTGCAGCTTTTATGAAATAGCTGCACATCCGTTTCGGATGTGCTTGGCTACACATTTCTCGAAACTAGAACTTTGAACAAGCATTGTGGACACAGACCTTAACAAACGGCAATTATGTCATTGTTGTAGCAAACGCGCGACGTGTAATATATGTCACTGAGAGCGTAAAAGAAAATTAAATGTTATATATTATACAAAAACTATGTGCATCTCAGGCACATTATTTAATTCTGTTCGTCACTTTGAAAAGCGCTGAAAGTTAATGGTGCTCTTTCATTCTCTTCGTTTCGCCAGTTCGTCGCTGTACCGTTCTAGGAAAAAAAAAATTCACGGCCCCTGGATTAAACCTAGTCGGTTGGTTGCTTAAAGTAAATCGAGTGCATTCAACGGGGAGTAAATAAATGTAGATCCTCCGATTAAATCGAGCGGAGTAATCGCGGAAAACGGAGAACGGCGCGGCGATGTGCTTTACAATTCGAAATAACTGTCTCTTGTTTTGTGCCATTTTTTTACCGGCTGCGCCAGTAGTTACGCGAACCTGTACGGGAATCGTTGAAGAAAACGGAGCGGCGGTACGCCGTGTAAAAAGTTAACAATTTAACTCTCGCGAGTAATAACTCTGGAACATCTCCAACAATATATTCCTACGTCTTATTAGATCTAGATGTCTCGGGGACCACTTAAAAAAGAAACTGCTCTCCAATTACGTCGCACCGGGAAACGCGCTTTTTTTTCGTCAACCGCGCGTCCGGGGTCGCTTCTCGATAAATAATATACCGCGTGCGTGTGGTCGGGAGGCGAGAGAAGGGAGAAAAAAGGAAGAAAAATGGTAAAAAGGTCCCGCGCGGGCACGGAACGGAAATCCGCGCGTTCCATGATATCCGGTCGGTTAGTGTCGAGGGTTGCCGAGTCTGCGGCACCGTCGTACGCCGTTAAATGTTGCATGATATTTCAATTTTACGCGCCGCGCGAATGCGTCGCTCATACAGAGGGTACATCGTATTTATAAATTACGTATTGCATAAATTTGCTCCAGAAAAGCGTACTTTTTTTTTTAAATTATTCACGAGTTTCACGACCGCCTTTCGCAGATTTCGGAGGGCGAATCAGTGGAATGTTTTGTGCAGCGAAATTACGAAAAAATGTGAAGAACGAACAACGTCGAGATGGAAAGTAAAGTAACGAAATAGCGAGGGGAAAACCGCTTACCAAAATCTTGTACACCAATGCCCACTAATGCCCAGTGGGCATTACTTTATCTTATTATCTTATATTTTAACTTTATAATGCCCCAGCAAGGCCTAATGCCCAAAAAATGCCTAGTAATGCCCGGCAATGCCGCAAATCTGTACCCTACAATGCCCTCAGCGGTTTCCCCCTCGGGGGGGAATCCAAAATTTCTTGTACACCAATGCCCACTAATGCCCAATGGACATTACTTTGTCTTATTATCTTATTTTATTTCATTTATCTCGTTTTATCTTATTTTATCTTTATAATGCCCCAACAAGGCCTAATGCCCAAAAAATGCCTAGTAATGCCGCAAATTTGTACACCACAATACCTTCAATGGATCTCTCCTCCCCCCCCCCCCCGCGAAATAGATTTTTGCGGAAACCTACCGTGAGATTTATTTATTTATTTGGCAATTGTTCGTCTTCACAAATTCTTAGTGCATTTTGTTGGAGCAAAAAGTTGAGCAATCAACTCGTAGCGAAATGGACAATTTCGTTAGCGATTCTCGTAGCGCGACACACTTGGAGATACACTTAAGATACATACGCTACGCGGACGTTACACGACGTCGCGTCGCGTTTCAAGAGCACGATCAAGTTATAACTTACTAACGTCGTCTCATCGTTCGCCTTACGCTTGTTCATCCCCGTGCTCGTCATCGGGAGATCGGCTTCTATTCATTTTATCGATCTAACAGCAGCCTCCGCCGTCGCGCGACTTTTATTTCTTCTCGTAAAGCACGAGAACGGGAGACGCGCGCGCCTACGACAAATTATTTCCCGGTGAAACGCGACGACATTTCCAATCCGCAATTCGCCGCATGACGGAATAAAGTTTGCATGATGTCACGGAAACGAATTTCGCCTTCCATAAAGAGTTTTATTATATTGAGAAGTAAGATTCTGTATCTACGCCGATGGTATATATAGATTCTAGCTTTTATTGTGAAAATCAATCGACCTGGACTTTCGATCTAAACGAAACTGATCGAGGCACCCAGAAAAAGATTTATTTAGATTAAACAAATGAGATACGTTGAATCATGTTTCTTGGAATGTACAAAATTTTTATTCACTTCTACCAAAACATTTGCTAGATTTGAAGAGATAGATATGAATTTTCTTAGAATTTCCAGTCTCAGTTAAATTTTGGTTAAAATAATAATTTTATTGAAATTAAATAAAAGTCTAGCAAGGTCAGAATTCGAAACATTTGTTTGATAGCGTCAGATCTGAGCAGAGCGAATATTACACGCGGTTTAAAATATGAAAAGGGAAGTAAGCCTTCTCCACTAATTACTAATTCATTAATGAAAGATGGTCAAGGCTTTGCTTAATCGAATCCCCCTATCGATCTTAGCTCCCTGAATATTATATACTTTCCTCGTTGAAGTATAAAAGTAACAAATGTTTCATTTTATGCATTTAATTTATCGCTTGTGGACAAACATGGCGCGCGTAAGATCACTTTAAATATGAATTATAAGTTAGCGGTAACGTGTTTGTGTCACGTAAGCTGTTGTATCGTACACAGAAGAGAGGAAATTCTACGTTTATGCTCTTTTCTACCGTAAACTCCTAAGAGGATACTTTTATTATTTACCTTACGTGTGGAAGAAAGCTCCCGTTTGCCGTGAAATATTCAGCGTTAACGCCAACAGCAAGATGCTAAATTGATACATCTGTGTCCAGAAGCCGCTTTTGAACCTGCCTTGAAGCTTTTAAAAAATTAACTTGTTGAAACGGCGATCGTTCGTCTCGTAATTTGATTCGTCGATACCCACTGTGTCACGCCTCCCCGCAGCTTGCACGAAATTATTAACTCAAAATTGACCCGCGTGCATAACGCGCATCGATTGTTCTCACGGACGGAACAGCGTTAGGGGCCGAGACGAGGCAGCTGAAGTATTTCCGGTCAGATGCGACCCCGGCAGCCTTGAACATAATACGTAGTTTCTGAAAAATGCAGAGCGTCCCTTCTCACTCCGTAAAACTGTCGAGGACAAGCGGCAGAACGAGCGATCAACGCGGAAAACAATGTTATCGCAAAGGTACAAGCGTCCGAAAGTGTTACGCGTGATAAATCGCCGGCGCGCGGCGTTCTAGCGTCGTTAGTGATACCTTCTATCTAATGGTATCTCCCGCATCGCCGAGTCTGGCTGATATTAAAGATAGAGTATCGATGTCGGTCGAGCGGTTCGGCGAAGTGAAACCGCGCAATCGGATTTCCCACTCGAGTATCTGCCCACTTGGGCTTAACTCTCGACACGCACGTGGCTCGGAGTTACGCTACACGCGGGGGCCATTCGTCTCGGGCAGACTACTCGGTTCTCGAAACTTATTTATTTATTTTTTTATTACCACATGCCTCGAGTTGGTCGAGGCGCCCGTCGTGAGGTACGAGGGAGGTCCCGGGTTCGAATTCAGGGACCAGATTCTTGCATTCGTACGCAAGAGAAAGTGTGCGCGAATTCCGCTCTTACAGAAAAGTTGCGAGTTGATGCTCAAATTTCCTTCTTAAGGCCTGTGTCCACGATGCTAGAA
>NW_011967188.1:515158-544866 GCF_000949405.1 Vollenhovia emeryi
ATTAACTCAGCACCCCCACTTTCAACATTAATTTCTTGCGAAAGGGTTGGAGCAATAAATTCCGGACTAGGGCAATAAATTAGCACTATATTAGCACTAAATTTTTCCATAAGTCCGACTTCGATTTTTAGTGGTGGGGGTTCTAGGTTAATGTACGTCAATTCACGCACACGTTCTCTCTCTTGCGAATTAATTCGAGAATCTAGTAGCCCCCTCGCTCAAGTAATATTTTTCGCAATAAGTTTTTTGAATCTAGATACGCGGTAGCATCTCGCGCCAAGTATATTTTCTTCCTGAAATTCAATCTACAGTTGTAAAAAAAAAATTATTTGTCCGTTATTTAATTACTGTCGACTAAGAAAATTATTGCTCGTACTGTTTTTTGTTCCGTGCGAACCTCATCTGCCCACACGCATATCTGTGTTCCCCCACGTTTTCTCCGAATTATTCAATCCTGTTTTTCGACATCGGGGGAAGAGGGGGGGGGCCGAGGTCCAGAGATCTCGGGTGGTCCGCGCTAGGACGAGCGATGGGGATATCCTGACTCATTCGGCGCGGCGCGTTTCGCGCCTCCCGGACGCGATCCTGACCTCGGGCGCGGTTTTTTTTTGGGCGCGACGCGACATCGCGGCATCGCGACCGCAACGGGTTTTATCGCGCGAAGCGAGATTCCAGAAACGAGCGGAAAGCATTATCGATCGATCGCCCGCCCGCTGAGTGTAACGACGAACGGGGGAACCGTAACGAGCCGCCGCGCCGCGCCGCATCGGCGGACTTTTTCCCCGGCAGTCGACGACGATGACTCAGAGCCGCTCGCCGTTCGTATTGTCCCGAGGGACGATAACGCCGTATTACACCGTCGAGGACGTTAGAGCGAGATGGAAGGGAATCACGGGAAGGGCCGACCGGTATTTCTCCGCCAGGGCCGCTCACGTACTTCATGAAAGTGGAGTACTACATGGGAGTCTTTGTTATTTGCCCCTACGGAGCGGACCCGCATCAACGGCCAATGCGATTTTGTTGTTTATCGTCCATATACGGTGTCTTCATGGCGTACGATGAATTAACCTTTTCAGTAAACGCTCGAGACACTTCCGCTTTGTAAATTGGAAGAACATTCTGTACCTCACGGTGTTATTAATATATTTCCGCGTCGTTTTATTGATACATCACCTACCCGCGGTATAAAAATAAGGAAAAAAAATTTTCTTATAGCTCCACCGTGTTATCTCCGTTTTGTCGCAAGCGTAGGTCAAGTATATTAGCGTTCTCTCGGCGTGCTTGAAATAACAATTGCTCGACTCATTAAACGACGGTCGAATATCCCCGTGCGAGTACCCCTGTGTTCCCCGTTATCGTCCGCATAGAGAGCCGAGATTTTTACCGGTCTTATTATAATGAAATCCTCCCCCCTCCCCCCTCTCTCTCTCTTCCTCTCTTTCTCTCTTACGCCGGCGTCGCGTCGGTGGCGGATTCGACGCGTGAAATTTTCCCCGAGATATTGATTCGCGCGATCGATGGGGGCAAACAAGAATCCAGGTCATTCGGAAGAAAATAATGACGTAACGCAGCTGTCTGATATTTCTCCGTTGGCGCTCCGGTGTGCTTGAAAAACTGTCACGATCGGGCTGTCATAATATTGTCGCGCGGCGGTCTTCCCTCTCGCCAAGATAACCAAGATTTAATGCCGCGTGTACACGTCGTAACGGCCGCAAATGTTTAACGGAGGAGCCGCGGTAGCACTATCGTCGGCTCCGTAAATGAACTGACGAAACGGAGCCTCCGTTCCTTCTCGGTCTCCTCATTAGGCGAATCAAGTTTTTAATTGAGTTCCCTCTCTCTCTCTCTCTCTCCTACGCAGTGTTTCCGAACAAAGGTTCGCGATGCTAAGTGATAACACTGCGGAATATAGTGCGATACCGCACAACGGAAGGCTGAGAGGCCTGTTGCGAGCGCGATCAAGATTCGAAGCTGCTTTTCATTAGCTAAATGGACACGTAATGCGATTCGTGCTACTTGTTTCAAATAATTCCTTGATGCGTAGGGAGATTCTAATGTCTAAATATTCATCGCGCGGATGCAACGGCGTAATTGTTGCGAAGGCAAAGAAGGGGCGTAATCGCGGGTGCTCGGGCAGAGATGAAGACGGTAAGCCCGATCTCATTGGCCGCGACCGTGCGGCTTTTACGGTAATTACAGGAGCGCGATGGGGGATCTTTCGCCGGCGATGTTTACCTTCTTGCGGGATAATGCGCAAGAAAAGGCCGATGTTAATATCTCACGATGATAATAAATGCATGTATCAACGTGTCACGCCGTGACGCATGAGGCAACGTAGCTTTCCGCCTGAAATTGAGCGAGAAAATGTGTCTTCACGGTCAACGTACGCTTTCCAATATTTCGAAAGTGGAACACGCTAGAAAATCTATTTTTGAGTGTCCATGGTTCACGCTTCTATCAGATGCGAAAGAGAAAGACAAAGACAGACAGACAGGCAGAGAGAGAGAGAGAGAGAGAGGGAGAGAGAGATCACTACATCGTGTTAAATCGTTTCGAGAAGATTAATTAACTAATTAATTACAAGAGAAACTATTATCGCTAGTAAATTAAAACATATTTTCCATATCTTAAAAATCTAAAGCGTTTAGCAGAGAATGAGAAGCCCCCGCGTTTTGTTTTACCTCAAGCTCAAAAGGTCTTGCGCTTATAACCACTTTACCGCGGATTCATTAGTCACGCCGTGAGTAAAACGCGCGCTATAGCTGAATAATCACGTTCGATTCATGTAATTCCCATTGATACGTCGTAAAAAGTTGAGCGACTTATAAACTAGGGGCTTAACTTCCGACCGATGGGCGGGTGCCCGATGACCTTACAGTACAGGTCCGCGCCTCGAATAACTTGTACGACGTTTTGTCGTATAATCGATCAGTATCCGGCGAACTTTCAAAGAACTCCCGCCGCGCCGCCGGCTACGCAAAAATGCCCGCGGAGGCACGCGAATCCACCTCACGTAACTCACGTATAATTGAAAGTCAAAAGCGGTAACAGCGGGACCGCGGACGCGCGTATCCCAATTAGCGATAATTATCCCGCCGCGACAGGTGAGCGTCGGGAAGGAGAGGTGGGTGGGTGATAGCGAGCGAAATAAGGATGCGAATGGACGATTTGCGGGCGCGTTATTCGAACGGCGGGGCGGAGGATTTTGACAAAGGCCGGGAGGGGAGGGATTTGCCAACGGCGCCTGACACAATCGATAAAACAAATCGACGCGTGAACAACGGTGCTCACGGCAGCGTGGCACGACGCCGGTGATTACGGATATGTCAAAGGCGCAACGTGCTTTGATTGAAGGCTTTGTACAGGACCTACCAACGCGCGCGCATTCGCATATGCATATGTGCGCCTCCGTGTATACATTCTTTCGCCGTTCCGCGGCCACCTCAACCGCACCGTTAAACCTCATGGGCTCTTTGATCGATCGATCCGGTGACGATTTTTTCCTCCCTTTTTTTTTCGTAAGGAAAGTACCGCGGTAACGGTCGAGTTTTTAACCCCTAAACCCGGCGACGCGGGGGAGGAAACGAGGCAAAATTACGCGCCGCCTCTCGTAGACGATAGCGCGAGATTTCGCAGAAATATCGGAGGATTTCCCGCATAATAAATATACGTGTATATATATATATATATATATATATATATATATATATATATATACGTCTATTTTTTGCCGCGATGCAACCGCGGCGCGAGGAGCGATAATTAATTTCCTGCACCGCGGATTTTACAATTTACTCTGCTTTTTTTTTCCATTTGCCGTATTAATTGTTACGCCTCGACGATCGCCGGTAATGAAAGAATTTCTCTCTCTTTCCCTCCCTCTCTCTTCGCGCGAGACAGACAATTGTATAACACACATCGCGCGCGGCATACGGCATTTAACTAGATTATTCCCACGCGCTATATTTCCTGAAATGATTACCAGATAATCTCGACGAGATGATATCATTAAATTAATTATCGTCTTATACGACAGCTTGCCGAGCCGTTCGTTATTTAATTGCGCGATAACGCGCTCCTTTGTTCGTTGTACGCAAATATCGCTCGGTTACATATTGTTAATATGTATTCGAAGAAAATGGTTTATCGCGCTTAGGACCTGCGCAGAATGGCTGTCTTGTACTTTTAAGACGATGTTTTGTGTTTTAAATCTTTGTCTTCGAGTAACGCACAAGAACTGTCTTTTAAGAATACAAGACAGTTATTCTGCTCTGGCCCTTACTTGCAAGGGGTAATCCGCTGGGGGCATTGTGGTGTAGATTTGCGTCATTACTAGGCATTTTTGGGGCATTGTAAAGATAAGGTAAAACAAGATAAATATGATAATAAGATAAAGTGATGCCCGGGCATTAGTAGACTATTGGGGTACATAATATTGGCCAGCGATTTACCCCTCGCTTACGCGGTAATGACGAAACGTGATTAATTTCACGATATTACACCCACAGAAAAAATTTCCATATCCAATGCTATTACACTTGAATGTATCATAATAGAATGTATCAAAATAGGATCGATATAGCACCAATCATATTTATCAAAGAGAAAGGAACATTTTAATCTTACATGAAAAATTGTAAAATCTAGAATAAAATGATAGTATGTATCGTCTTTTGTCGAATATCGTGGTGTCAACTTCGTGCGTTGTAAGATGGAGGGGAAATTTATTCTAAACGCAAGAATATGTAAAGTTACTCCTGTCTCGACATAGCGAGTCAACCTTTTTAATTCGATAGAGGAGACTAAGAATTATTGATTTTATTTTGATATTATCTTATTTTTATATTAAATGAAGTTGTGAGAAATATAAATGTGCCAAGAATATTTTTGTCTCGGTAACAGAAATCCTTTCCGAGGGTGTAGATATGAAATCCGCGACAGTGCTCTGCTCACGGGAGACAAGAGATCTGCGTGGCCGGGAGGACGTGGAACATTATTTTTGGGGGAAAAAATGACGCGGCAAATTTTTTTCTCCCCCGCGTCTACATAGAACGTCGCGCGAATAAGTGGGCATGTATAGGCACCACCTGTTACCTCGGAAGCGAAACTGGCGCGCGTTCCAATTAGGGGAATGAGCCTCCACCTTTTATCGCCGTTCTCGCGCGCGGCGCGGAACGAGAGGGAGAGAAAACCGCGAATAAACATTCTCCCCCTCATATCTCATTTCACGGGGCACGATAAAGCGCCTCGATGGCCGGATGGCCTCCGCGAGCGCGCCCCTTTCGCAAAGGCGAGCGCTTCCTCTTCTGCGGTTACCTGGGAAGGAAAAGAAGTCGCCGCAACCGCGGAGATCGTAAATTAAAACGCTGGAGAGGTGCCTATACAGTTGCCCTTTTCATTTCCTGCCCCTGTAGCAGCGCCTATTGATCCCGACCTATTTGCTTCAAAGGGAAAATTATTGAAAAAGCTGACTTTTTCTCGGCCAGCCTCGCAAATAAAACGCGGATCGATCGTCCCGTGAGAAAGACTAATGCAATTTCTTGGGGGATTACTGGGACGCGAAGAAAACGGGGGAATAAGATTCGGAGCATCGACGAGCACTCCAAAATTATTTCCACGGCACTTTACAGTAATTTACATAAAATTACAATAATTACGAAATAATTGTACAAAACTTCGTAGCTTTATATGCGTTATGTAATTTTTCAAAACTTCTCGTGGAAGAGAAACGACGCTCCGTCGATCAAGGGCCAGTTTCACAAACGTCGATTAACTGCTAACCAAAAGTTACTTGATCCTCGGTCTCTTCTTAGATAATAAGATAGAAAAAGATAGGGAATTGATTGAATTCTAGTTAACAGTTAACCAACGTTTGGGAAACTGGCCTTAAATCCAAATAACGGAAAATGAGTTGTTTGATTTGTGAAGTTAATTCTCAATAAATATTCGTGACCAGTTGCAAATTCAGAGTGAGGTCGCGTTGTCTTGCATTGCTGCAGCTGCACGTGTGCGCAGGGGTGAATATATTATTTCGCGTAATGGCATGCATGGTAAACATGCAGTGAGACAAAAAGTTTCTAACGGAAGGTATTTTTGGGGGAAACGTCATTAAGTTGCAAAGTTATTAAAAAAGCAATAACGGAGAATTTGCAAATTAGATTTCTGCCAACTCCGTCTCCCCTCGGGATATGTCGCGCGCGCGTGTCAAGTATTAAAGAGATTCGTATAATCGAGAACGCGAGATCGGTTTTCCGACTTTTGTGTTTTTACGTTTAATCTCGCTTCGACTCTCTTTTGGGAGAAGCTCTTTGCGGTAAAGCCAAAGCTCCATTAGCTACATCGGAATTCTAAAAATGGGCTGTTGACGTCACACAGAGAAAAATTGATTTCGGGTATCATGACGGGTACTTCCGTCAAAAGTGCACCCTACGAAAACTTCCGGCCAGCCGGCCGGTCGCCCCTTGAAATCGATCAACCTGAATGTTTTGTCACGATGACGCACGTGAAAGACTGCTTACGTGTTTGCCACGGATTCAAGCGAAACGTGCACGTTTCGGGGTAAGCAGGGCCATTTTTCACCGAATCTGCCGCTCGAACTCGTGCCAAATATTCTGATTCATTCGATGTACATAATTGGAACTTGGTCCAACGTGTCACGAGTTTATTTTCGAGAGTTTATGAACTGTGGCAATCAACTCTCTCAGAAAAGACACGTTGCTACGATATCTCTTCCTGTAGACACAGCGCGATCGAACGTATCACTTCAAAGCGCGCGTTGGAAAGCGGACTTTCTATCGATAGGGAAAATACACCGAATTATATTTTCATGGTTATATGACTCTTGATTAATTACGGATTATTTTCTCCGGCTTATCATTTTGCGCACTAATCATGAAAGCAGGATGTATGGGGTGTTCCAGATAATTCTTTTCTTTCTTTCAACCGGATTCTTCCCCGTTTTACTTCAAGCCGGAAAATTTAATGAGTGGACCTAATTGTACACGGACATGCCTAAGATGTTATCAATAGATCGCGAGCTGTTGTTACGTTTTATAGATCGTGTTATTGTTGGAGCGAGCGTTTCTATGTTTGGTGGTAGTTAAGAAAAAACGAGGAAGGAACCGCTGGCCAAAAGTCTTGTACACCAACGCCCACTAATGTCCAGTGGGCATTACTTTATCTCATTATCTTATTTTATCTTATTTTATCTTTATATTGCCCCAACAAGGCCTAATGTCCAAACTAATGCCCAAAGAATGCCTAGTAATTCCCAGTAATGCCGCAAATCTGTACACCACGATGCCCTCAGCGGTTTCTCCCTCGCGAAAAAAGATGCGGGAGATCTATAAGACACTCTCTGTGGACATAAAAAGAGTTCAATTTCCGTCCGTGCTGGGATTCCGAAAAGGTTTGATTCTATATTTCATCAAACAAAAATGAGAGGTAGAAGAGATAACTTTCGCTTCGATTTTAAGCTCGGGAAGCTTTTTCCCATTCAGAGCCGTCGATATCGTTAATAAACGTGTTCGTGCCGATGCTTGGTACCTCGGTTCTTTGATCCACGAAGACACTTTTTAAGCGGAGATTTGGTTGGGGGTCGCGCATCGGGTATTGATCGTTGGAAATTATAGCTCATTGAAATCGCGCACCGCGACCGAATAGTCAAATCTAAAGCGAGCCGAGCTGAATCCCTGGACAATCTCCAACATGCTGTTTCTGTTCGCTACACACGCGAAAGGGACGATGCTACCCGAAATATTTAAGTAGGCCAGAAGACACGGATTATCGAATTGCACGACGTTCGCTAGGCTAATCTGTCTCGCCCATCTTTCACCAGTCGTCCCAAGTATCAAGAATAATACTACTGACGATTTCGAACAAGTCATAAATAGAAGCTGGAAAACACTAAATAGACCATAGAGTACGGTGCGAAAAGTTAATTATCGCGTTTCAAGCGATGCAAGCAGAGAAATAGATTCTCGTGTTTATTGTGCCGGAAACTCTGACATTCTCCGCAATTTTATTAGTACACTGAAAAAAAACTGTTGCCGTAGCTAATTATAGTTTGCTAAAAATATTTTGCTGCCATAACTATAAATTTCTAAACTACAGCAAGCGGTTTGCTGTCGCACCTAATACAATAGACACAGTAGCAAAGTGTTTAGCTACCACAACTAAATATTAGCTGTCCACATTTTACAATTGAAATTTAGTTGCCACAAGCAGTTTTTAGCTACGTGTTTCTTTCCGTGTAGATAATTTTAGCGTCAACATACATTAATTAAATACTATCGCGCAGACTAAAGAAATATTTTATGCGAGAGGATGCGTTCAAGTGTCGCGCTGCGATACGAACGTGCTCCTCTTCAGCGTGCGATCGTGCGGTGCTTACCGAGGCACGTTGTGATTGAAACGGTGTTACGTTCGGCGAACGTGAGGTAAAATTATCGGGCCATCATTACGACACGTTCGCTGCCAGGTGCGCCATAAACGATACACGCGCCTTACTTTACGTGGGCCACGTGCATCATTTACGAACTGGAAACAGATATATTTGAAAGCGCGTGTATCCGAGGTGCACCCCGTTCCACCGCCGCCGCCACTCTACCGCCACTTGCACGTCAGAAATTATTAACGAGCCCCGAGCTTTATACGAACTTGATCGATTCTCACGAATGAATACGTCTCAACGATGTGTACAGTTGTGGCGTCACGTCGGGCTAGGACACAGCGAGCTGTGACAGCAACTTTTTCATAATTCTGTGCCCCATGAATATTCCAGATTTTCTACATTCATAGATATTCCATATTTCGTAACAGAAGTTTTCCCTCTCCGAAAGGAGTTTTTCAGTTTTGTTTTCGAAAGTGAGTTTTGTTTTTCGTAAAACAAAATTTACATTTGAAAATATCGCTGTGTTTTCCTACAAAACACTATTATTTTCCCCAAAATTTATTTACTACACACGCAGCGTGTGAAACATTGTTTCCCGATCTAGCATGTCGTCCAATTAAAGTATGCAAGTGATACTAATCGCATTATCGAAGCTGCATTGATTGATTGCATTAACGAGATCCCTCCGCGTGTTGCAGGTGATAGATTTCGGTTCCAGCTGCTACGAGAATCAACGGGTATACACCTATATCCAGAGTCGTTTCTACCGCGCGCCGGAAGTGATATTGGG
This sequence comes from Vollenhovia emeryi, assembly GCF_000949405.1. NCBI lineage: Eukaryota > Metazoa > Arthropoda > Insecta > Hymenoptera > Formicidae > Vollenhovia > Vollenhovia emeryi. The sequence continues at coordinate 524,341 of NW_011967188.1, forward strand.
TGCGAGATATGGGATGCCGATCGACATGTGGAGCCTTGGTTGCATCCTGGCGGAGCTGTTCACCGGTTTCCCGCTACTGCCGGGTGAGGACGAGGCAGACCAGTTGGCGTGCATCATCGAGATGCTAGGCATGCCGCCGCAGCGGCTGCTACAGAACTCAAAACGATCGCGTCAGTTCATCAGCTCGAAGGGCTACCCGAAGTACTGCACCGCGACGGCAATGCCGGACGGCACGACAGTGCTAAGCGGGGGTCTATCGAGACGAGGGAAGCTGCGCGGTCCACCGGGCTCGCATGATCTCGAGCGAGCCCTGAAAGGCTGCGACGACGTGCTGTTTCTGGACTTTCTCAGACGTTGCCTCGTGTGGGAGCCGGAGTGTCGGATGACGCCGAACAAGGCGTTGAGGCACCCGTGGCTGCGCCGGCGACTACCGAGGCCGCCGGGCGATAAGAACGACACGCTACCGGCGGTGACGTCGGCGCAGCCCGCGACCACCGGCGGCGGTCCCACCCTGAGAACGTCCGCGTCCGGCAGCAGGAGTTCCAGTAAGACCAATAGTCTGCAGAGCAGCAATAACGCCAGCGACGACATCGCGACGAGCAAGACGACGGGTCAGCAGAGGGGAAACCGTTTGGTCGAGGACGTGGTGTCCGCTTACGCGAGTTACGCGTCGGCGTACGGCGCGTCCCAATTACACGGTACTTGGGGCACAACAGGGGGATTGAGCAGTAGCGGTCACCAATCGCTCAACTCTATCAGTGGCACCGGTGGTGGCGGCGGTGGCGGTGGTGGTGGCAGGAGCTCCTCCAGCAAGACCAACAGTCTACAGGGGGGCAACAACACCAGCGACGATATTTCCGCGAGCAAGACGACGGGTCAGCAGAGGGGAAACCGTTTGGTCGAGGACGTGGTGTCCGCTTATGCGAGCTACGCGTACGGCGCGTCCCAGCTGCACGGCGGCACCTGGGGCACGACGGGCGGACTGAGTAGCGGCCATCAGTCGCTCAATTCCGTCAGTAGCAGGAGCTCCAGCAAAACGAACAATCAATTGCAGAGTGGTAATAATGCGTCGAGCGGCGACATTCCCGCGAGCAAGACCGAACGTCAGCAGCAGAGGGAGCGCGCAAGCGAGTTGCCGGTGACGATCTTCGATCCCTATCCTCTCGGATCTTACGGTTGTCTGTCCGAGTCCCAATTGCACGCTAGCCATCGGTCGAACCAGAGTAGCAGCCATCAGTCGCTCAATTCTGTCGACGGTGCGACGACCGGCAAGTCGCAGCGCGCTCGCCAGACACACCAGACGCAGCAGCAGCAGCAGCACAATAACAATGGCGCGTCGCACGACAGCTACGGCTCTCATGGCTCCTCGAGCAGCTCCAGCCGGTTGGTGCTCTCGTTCCAGCCGGGGATCCAGGAGATCCTCGAGGAGCTGAGACAATAGGCCAGGACGTAACGTCAATCGTCCTTTTCTCCTGCCTCCTACTCGCTCGCTCGCTCGCTGCCGTTTTCAGTATCGCTACTGACGAGCGTTTTGTCACGTGATGATCGGCGCGGTTTCCTCGCCGACGGGAGGAAACGCGTAATGCGGAAACAAAGATGATTCGGTCCCGGTCACCTAATGTGAAACTCGGCTGTGTCTCGCTGCCTGCCGTTCGGACGACGTCCGAGCTGCGCTACCTCGACCCCTAACGTCGAGGAGGGTTACTCGCGGTCGAAAGGGCAGCCTGTCTCATCATCGATCTCGGATACACCACTGTGATTCGCATCGCGTACGTTCGTCGCGATGCGGCTAGTTGTCGATGCGGGCCGCGAGTCGGTTATAATCTGGTGAGAAGAAGCGAGATGTATTCTATGAAATGCGCCACTTCGTATGGAGCGTTCATTAAAAATTTACAGGCAAACGTTCATAACGTTTTCCAAGAAAAATCTCACGAGTCCAAAAAAAAAAACTGTTGAGCGAAGAAAGACTCATTTTCGCGGATTCGTCACTGATATTATAACTGGTTTCACGCCTCACGTCTAGTCTAGCGCTACATAGTCGGTTGCTTGGTATCCTCGAAATCGTACCACGTACCTCCAGCGACGTCGCTTCGCGTTGCTCTCTCGTCCGCTCGTTTCGAGATTTATTCCCGCTGCCATTGTCTCCGCCGTGAAAATACGCTTTTCGGTAAGAGGTGAATTTTTTCGCTGCGACAATACCATGAAAACTCTAGTAAAGCGTCAGAAATCCTCGTGAATGGAGTATGAGAACGATTCACCGCGCTATTGTATGTCTTAAATCGTCTTAAAACACTTGTTATCGAGTTTCTAAATCGCGGAGTCGATCTCGACACAACACGACTGTTATTTAGCGTCCGGTTGTTTCACGTCCCTTTGCGAAGCTAGACTTTACACTTTGCTCGAACAAAACGTAAAGTCCAAGTTTTCAAAGACACTTGAGGTCTGTGTAACGACTAATTAACGGGACGGATAAGTACAGACGCGTATCAGACAAATTTTACCATTGGATTGGTAATTGATCGCGATGTACAATGCAATACGCGAGTCATTCGTTTCTCCCCATCGACGCGATTTATTTTTCCTCAACACAATCGATTTCAGCGGAGATAAGATGGCAGGCCGTGTCGGATTGATCGCAAACAGAAGTCAGCTGAGTTCAAACGGGCTCGTCGATTGACTCGCATTTACATAAGTCTCGGTTCGCGAGTCATCATTAAGTAATGCACAATCGTCGTCGATTGTCTCTCGCGGGCCGCGATGGTTGCGCGGAAGTAGTTCGGATGACCTGGGGGTCATTGTGCCAAGGGAAGCCCGGGGAAACCGCGACGGCTCGATAGGTCGTACGTGATGCAGCACGTTAGATATATCGTCGTGTCGCGATGTCACCGACGACGACGGCGACGGCACATGTGTAGCGATTCGCTCGCGATAGGCGCGATCTAATGACGAGGAGGCTCGATTGAATAGAACAATCTACCGCTGATCATAAAGACGCTCGTCCTCTCCTTTTTTCTCTCCGGACCGGAAGAGAATATACCCGAAATGCGCATTTCCGTCGGCCGATGCGACAATAGTTCGAGCGAGAATCGCGCGAACCGTTTACAAAAGGTTCACTGATCGACCAAATCGATTAGCACTTGAAGAAGAACATTGTACAAATGTACGCTTTGTAGTTTTTACAAATTTTCTTGTAATTTTATTTTATATGTTTTTTCTGTACTGTATGCGTTTAGATATTAGTATTAATTTTTTAGTCTATTAAAATCGGACGCGTTACGCAAATTATTACAACCTTTTTTCGCAATCGTCGAAACGAGTGATAAAGTATTTTCTTTTTAATTCGTTTGATTGTTGTAATTAATTATGCGCTTCTACTTCATTATCCTGTTTTCCGTCTTTATTATTGTAATTAAAGATCTTATTATGCGGCTCTAGTAGGGAACAGATAGAGGGAGCCTGCCTTCCCTGCATCAAATTGCTCATTACACGGATCCATTAGTGATGAATTATGAACACTCATTATGGTTTCAGCCAAACTCCAAGTTCAGTCGATTCTGAAACAGGTCTTGATTAAAAGCAAGTACGGCGAACCGGGGAAACGCCGGGAAAGTATCGCATTTGACGGGCTGGCGTTGTATCCCGCTTACTTTACACAGTCTAGCGTTTAATCCGATACGATGAACGGCGCGACGCGCAATTTACGACGAGAAGAATCGCGCCCGGTTTGTTAACTTCTCTCGGCTTCTTCTCGGCTAACTGGGTTAATTCCCGCCCTCCCCCTCCGCCCGTGCATTCTCGTCTCGATGCCTCATTATTCGCTGCGTACACTTAATCGAGACAGAAACGCCCGGGTGTGCAGCGGCGGCTTTCTATCGCTCGCGGTTCTCGCTCGCGCTTCTTCACGCACCATCCGTCTTTCACGTCCTTCTCTCCCTGACAGGCACGTTCGTTCAGTTGGGTCTCGCGGACCGCGACGTCTCTGTAGCGAAAAATCCGGTTTAAAGGACGCGCGACAAAGAACCACGTCCGAAAATAAAAGGGATTTCCCGTGCTCGCGCGGGGTGAACGACTCCAGTGTCCTACGGCCGTTTTAGTTCCGCATTATTGTCGGATCCCCTTGTACACCCGCCATTGAATGGGCGGCTTTTATATATGTAAAACGATGAGATAGATTTTTATATTTGCTTTCAGAAAAAAGGAGCGCATATATTTTTGCAATGATTCGCATTGATAGTATTTACGTAATGTAAATAATTTCTATGTGAAAGCCGTTTCAATACACCCGTAGCATCAATTCATCACCTGTCAATAGTTGTCAGTCAAACATTAGAAATTATTCTGTCGTTTGTAACTGTAATTGACTGTAAATTGAAAACTTTTTATTTAATTATTAATTTTCGCTGTAAGGAAGGAGCAACTTGAGTAGTTATTTTTATTGTGCTCTAACGATTGTCCCATGAATATTTTAGAAGCATGTCAGAAACAAAACACTTTTTACCAAGTAACTCTTTTTGGAAATCGACAGAACGTTTTGTGAATATTTATTTGTAGGAGAAAATGTATAAGAGTGTTGTACGAAAAGAAAAGACAAACGAGAACTGGATTCAAGCCGGTACCAATGAACGATCTCTTGCTGTAATAATTTCATTTAGATGCAAATATATTGTTGGTCACAATCTAGAATCACTAGTATGCATCACTTCTTCGCTAACCATTGTTAATCGCCAATGCGCTTTAATTACCATTTCCTTGTCACCCCCCCCCCCCCCCGAGTTATTTCAAGCTTTGCGTCTTGTGATCGTCAGGCGATTCGCTCGCCAGAACAGCTCTCGGAACAATACGACCGCGCGCCTCGCGATGATTCTGACGACGCGAAACCGCTAAATTTAGGCGAACAAAACCGCGTGCGCGGGGCGGGCAGCTAAGAGCCGAGCGTGGATGAGCGAGTCGACGACGACGGAGAGAAACGTGACGAGAGAAGAAAAATCGAAAGAGAACACGCAGTAGGCGGCGAGAGGGGCGCCGATGCAGCCGACAATGATAGCACAGCGAACGGCGGCGAGGTCGATTAAGTTCGAGGGGGTTTGGGACGATCGGCGGATTGAAAGAAAAATCGTGATACCGAACGGCATGTCTTTGTGATATGGAACTTAGGCGTACTGGGATTTATACTAACGAATGTAGATAAAGAAATATATATTATATATATATATATATATATATGTGTGTGTGTAAAAATTACGTATAATTATGTTATATATCGAGGTGACGAATGAATAATTTGTAAAGCGCGCGATGTAGTTTAATCTCGTCGTAGATAGAGTGTACTCGCAAAAGTATCGATGACCCTCTTCTCCTTTGCACGAGGAATGCAAGGTGTGCAGCGGGGACGAGTATCAATAGCCCTATTCTTTCCACGACGGTATCGCCCCGCGAAAAAGAATCCCTATGAATGGTACATAATGTATAATATATAATCTTAATTAAACATTAATATTATATCGGCATAGTACTATAATACAGTCTTAACGTAATATTAATATATAATTATTGATGTACATTATACATTAACGTATTATACAGAAGGGGTGAAAAGCCTCGGGGCCGTTTTACGATCGATACTTGTTCTCCTTCCGACGACCGTGTGGACGAGAATGCTGGGTTTTCGATACAGCTCTGAGTACAGTTCAGGTTGAACGATTGGAGAACGCAGGGAGAACGAGCTTTGCGACACGCGTTGCGACACGAGCGTGGATTTCGCGAGTTTGGATTTCTTTTATCCTCTCATCTCCAAAGTCGACCCTAATCCGCGAAGGAGTATCACCCGATTATTTTGTACGTGTAATTTTAGCGTGCACAGTAGGTATAGTTTGTTTATCTAATTTCTCAGCGGCGTTATCTCGTAAGTTGTCAATCCGACCATAATAGAACGAATTAAGGCGGACATGGAGAGTATCGCGTCGCGACGTGCGCGTTCGCGAAAGTGCTAAGAAAGAAATGCTCGTCGAGAGACGATGACTGCACGCGAGGTGCGTTAATTCGGTCCGGAGACCGAGGAGGAAAATGATCGCGGTCCGTCGTCGCTGCGCCACGTCCCGGAAGTCGATCGGGAAAAAAATGTATCGGCCGGTCTCAACGATTCACGCGCGTGCAGCGCTTTACTGGCGGCTTTGCTTGGGACCGGTCGTGTACGCTACCACTGCCGATAGCTCGTTAGGTAGGCGCCACGCTTCATTTTTCGCAAGCTGGCTCATTTGCGCGAAACCTAGTCTCCGTTTCCCCGTCCTGCAATTCTCGCGTCTATTAACACGTGGAGTGCCGGCCGGCGATTTGCTGATTCCGCGCGTGCAGAGATACCGTTACCGTCGCCGATTGTTGCTCTACGCAATGCGGAGGCACTCGGGTGCGCCGTGTATGTACATATAAATACATTATAGTAATTGAATATCCTGTATACGCACAAACGCCTTCGCGCTAATCGGCGATGTATCTTATCGAGGGGATTTAATGCCTAGACACTTGTTACTTACGACTGATCGTGACTGCGGGGAAAGGTAAAAGTTTCAAGCGATAACCGAAGATAATGAACGATCGGAGATTGCGCGCGAGCGACTCGTATTAAATGCTCAATTACCGACAAATCATTTTGTTCATTCTCACATTTCCATTTTCGGAATATGTTCCGGGAGAAAATACAGCCACCTCACGCCTGTTAAACGTGGATTGGCTTTACGATAGTCGCGTGTTACAGTTTCAGCGGTGAAGTCAAGTAGGTATTGTTTTTTTTTTTAGTCACGCCGGAATTACGATGCACGTATTAATTGGCGTAGATTACTGTACGCGAGTTTGTACTTATGCCACCCTAACGAGATTCGATCGGTAAACGGAGAGCAACAATGTGGCACTCAACGTGTTAATCACTATTTACGACGGTTGTACTGACTTAATTTATTTCCTCGCTGCTCTAACCGGCAATTCGCGATTACGCTCTTTCAGTTGTCGCTGCAGGAGCCGTTCGCGTGTCGCTGCCCGATCTCGAGTAAGGTCGCGCCACGTGCGTTCGAAACCAATTTTTTTTTAGATGTGGCACACGAGTAACAATCGGTCTTTCCTCTTTTTCTCGTCTTTCCGCTCTCTGGGTTTAACGACACTTTTTCTCGCCGTTCATACGACGCAGTCCTGACGTCAGTGAGATGCGAGCGACAGTTCTGAGCTTACGACGCACAAGGCTAAACGCGAGTCTCTCAAGGTTGGGGTTGCTGGTGAATGACGAGCGCGTTGCGATCCTTCGTTCGTTAAAATACATATTTCGCGCGGACCGTTGCGAAACTCGCGGCGATCTTGTTCTCCGATTCATGAGTCGTCCGGGAAGAAACGTTAGGGCTTGAGCAGAGAGTTTGTCGTAAAGCCTATCACACGATAGGAAAGTACAGGCAATAGGAATAGGGAATACAGAGGCAACAGAAATAACTAACTTCCAACTTACTAGAAACCACACAATGGAATATGGAATAGGCAATGGGAACAGAATTTCCGACGCGTTGGATTTCTGTTCCCTATTCCCTGTACCTGACCTACCTGACCAATCACAGTTGAAACTTTGGGACAGGCACGTGGTTTCAAAAAGCAGATGATTGGACAGCACTCATATTGCCAACTAATCATTGTGTCTTGGCATCACATAGGTTTCTACACTGAGAAACCCAGTTTGTTGAATGAAACACAATTTAGTTAACTCAATGGAATTTCTTGTTTGGATATGAGCAAACAAATCTTTCAGTTGATACAACGAAAAAATTTAGTTGGTACATTTGGTCATATCGACACACAAATTTGGTTAAGTCAACATGCGCAGAATCCTTTTATAATATTTAACTAAACGATTTAGTCGACGCAACAAATTATTTAGGACGTGATGAGATGGACGAATTTGTTATCTCAACCATAAAATTTTGTTCAAATAAACAACTCGTGGAAACAAAATAGTTGTAACGTTTAATTTCTTTTCAGCAGCATATTTTTCGTTTTATATAACCAAATTACATGTCCAATCAACAAAATGACTCAATCAAATTATTTCGTTTGATTCAACAAAATTGATCTCTCACAGTGTATTCCGTATTTCTATTCCTTATTCCTATTGCCTGTGCTTTCCTATTGTGTGATAGGCTTAACCGTTTACGATACCGTCGTAGGATTTAAATCGGTGTCGAACTTGTCGTAGACGTAAGTCGCATCCTTCGCATCTATTGCATCGCGAGGCGACATACGACAACTCTTTGTGCGTTGACTCCCGACACTGACTTACGTCTTACGACGGAATCATAAACAGTTACAGCAATCTTCCTGCTCAGGCCCTTACTCGCGCTTTGGCGCACGCGATTGTCCCTTTAATCACCTTAGCCGAGCACCTATTCAACGGGAACTGGTTTTACACTCTGACTCGACGTGCATGAGTGCGTTGGTTACGTATATGCGGCGAATGAGATTCAGATTTTAATGCAAACGTTTTCGAACGGAGCGCAGCGATTAATTCTTATAAAGAGATGAAAAAGAGACGCGCGTGATAAATTCCTTTATTTCGGCATTCACGATCGACGACTCTCGGACGCAAGGAAATCCTTATAAACTCTGCTTGTTTTCAGATCGATTTCCGCGGTAAACCAAATTGCAATTTACTCTCGTTCAATAATGCATTCATGATAAATATAATTATGTTATTTGATATTTGCGGAGTGATGATCCGTAACATCGTTTAAATTATTAATTTCGGATATGAATATTTAACGAGACGCGCATCGCGTGCGCATGCGAACACGGCTGGTGCAATTTCAGCATGTGCAATTTAACAGTGTTTGGGATTCCCGGCGAGACCCGCGGTTCGGCGAGATCGCCGATCGAGCGCGATCGAGCCTCTCGACTCGGGGAAACGGATTGCCGCGGTAAATTCTTAACCACGGGCATAAACAGCGCGTGAAATGTATTTGACGGGAAATCGGTATCGAGACGCGTCGGGAGAACGCGAGACGAGCGACCGCGCGCATGAGAGAATAAAGGAAAGATCGATTTCGAGTTTAAAAAGTCGACTCCGGCTGTCAGATTAGGATTAATAATTATCCTTGGCGAGAGTGTGACGTAAGGTGTGCGGAGGAATCGGCGGATGACAGCGAGAGAAAGGGAGGAAGGAAGATAGAGAGAGAGAGAGCGACCGCGCGGGACAAAACGACGAGAGACTGTATCACGTTTCTAACGTAACGATGTACATGTACTATATAATTGCGTAAGCCTTTGTATGATAGTTAAGAATTTTTCGTAAAATTAACCGTTAGGGAAACAAAGCGCGCGCGTTTGGTGTACAACGTGTGCGTACGCCTGCACACATACACACACATGGTGAACAGGTGCCTCGGAGTTCGTTGAGCGCGTTAACCCTCTCGCTTCGTCCCCGTGCATCCCCCTTAGGTCCGGTTTCACCAAACGTCGCCTAACTTTAATCTAATAGTTTAGTTTATGTTTGTCTTTCCAGAGTAACAGTTGGGAAGAGACCAAGAATGAATTAAGCTAAGCTCAAAGTTGAACGACATTGGTGAAACAGGATCTTGGTTTCACCAAACGTTTGCTTAACTTTAATCTTATAATTTAATTTATTTTATAGTTAAGCGACGTTCGGTGAAACTGGACCTTAGACCTGGTTTCACCAACGTCGCTTAACTTTAATCTTATAATTTAGTTTATGTTTGTCTCTTGCCAGAGTAACAGTTGGAAATAGACAAAGAACGAATTAAGCTAAGCTCATAGTTAAGCGACGTTGGTGAAATCGGGCCTTAATCGCGTCGTTCGCGACGAATCGAGCGCTTTATCGTCGCGCTTCCGGAAGCGAGGGGGTCCGGAGTCGCGTCGCGTGAAAATCACGAGACACGGTAGTGTCTCGCGCCAAGTATAAGCGTAGCTAGAACCGCGTCTCGTATTCATGAACGTCTCCCGCTTCGATCTCGTCGTACCTCTTCGTTCCCTTTACAAACTTTCTCGCTTGGCGACGCGAGACCATTCTAAGGCTGAAGATGCGCATCCCATCGATATGAAAAGAATTTAAATCCCAAGAGAATCGTCGACGACGTGTCTCGTTGAAAAATCTTAGATTGAAAGCTCTTGGATTAAAAAATTCTCGTTTCCCGTCTCTATACCTTTAAAAGTTTTATCTCTATCTTTATCTCCAAGTCCGGCTGCTTTTATATAACGATTGGTTCTATGTAGTTTTCAATTTCAATTCTTTCGTACGACTCAGTCGGCCTCATTCGATAATTACAGGCGATCTATAATGACGAAGGACAAGTGCGTATGTAAGTGTATTTGATGTAATGTACATATAATTAACATTTATTTACGCCAAATTGCCGAGTTGAGCGATACGTTTAGTGTCTCGCCTAATGGACTCCCTTACGACTTCTAAGAACCGTCAGATTATTCCATAATGCGACCAGTTATTCTGTAATAACCTATCACTATCCGATGGATGCCATCTGCAGCCGGGTTATTCCGGGGAAATTGCGTGGAAAATTGCTTTCGCGAAGAGCGGACGGTCGCGCGAGTCGCCCCGATCGATCGGCGATTAGCGACCGATCGAGGGGTCGTCAACCGGTTAGTCGCGCGTCCAGCGGGATTTTCGGGCCCGGGGATTTTTACGCCCACCCCCCACGACTCGGGATCGAAGGGTTTGCATCTTTGTATTTTCACGCGCGATCGCGACTCGACTCGCGGCGCGGAGACTAGTCGTCAAGGAACGTTCGTCGAGTTGCGTCCACGATCGTTCGCGCACGTGCGCGGCGCGCAACGAAGGTAGAGGCGCTTGTTTGAGCGATTAGAACAAAGCCACTGTATTAAGTCATATAGATAAGCGGAAATTTAGGATCGGTTTCTCTCACGCAGACGTGCCGGTTGGCTTGAGCCTCGGTTCGTCCGGTTCTCTGTTTCCCCGAGTCGTAACATCAGTTGTGCGAAATAAAAACCAGACCACTTTTAACGGGACTTTTCTGGAGATAAACATTAGAGTTAAAGTAGGACTCTCATTAAAACTAAACAAGAAACAAGAATGGCCAATGCGAGTCAAGGCAGGATGTAGATAGCCTGTACTTGTAATTTTTAATAAATTGTGAATTCGTTTTGTCGAGATATTATAAAGGGTGTATTCTAATTCGCGCCCACGATTTATACAGTGACATTCCTCGTGAAAAACTGAGTGGAAAAGTCCCGAGCCATTTTTCTCGAAGTATGCTTCATAAAATAATTTTAACAAAGATTAGTCAATCACGTTTTAAACGAACACACGACAGACACCGCTAAGGCGCGTGGCTCACTTCACGCACAGTAGTGCAGATGCGCGGATCACGAACGTACGTCCGTTTGAAAAGCGATGCTGATTGGCGAATTTTAAATTAATGACAACTACTTTATAAAGCATAACTCGAAAAGATGGTTCGGTACCTTTCGACTCAGCTTTTCGTGAGAAACATCACTGTATAAATCGTGGGCGCGAATTGGATATCTCAGTAAGAAATTAATTCGGTTTCTGTTAAGAACAAATTAACTGCGGGATAAGCATTTTTCATTAAACAGAAAGAACGATTTGTAGAGCAGATAAGACAGATGAGGAAGCGACAACAAACCCTGTACGTGTAGAAAGAGAGAGAATCGGATCGATCGTGGTTTAGCGTCGAGCGATGAAACCGGCTCTTAGACAATGTAATGATCATATAGCTGATAAGGAAAAGAGAATACGTGCGAAGAACAAAGTCGGTTAGCTAGTAGATTAACGCTGTTTTTAGCGACCAGGACAACGTGTTTCTCGCTGTATATTTATTTCCTCATCGCGACCCTCTTCGCCGAAGGGAACGACCAATCGATCGCGTATCACCCGTCCTCGTTTACGCCAATCGATTTTTATCTTCATCACAACACGATAATTGTAACGCGTATTTCGTAGCGAAATCCTAAACACGGACCCTTTTAAATCTACGAGTAATTTTCGTTCGTATTTCGATCTGTATTCCGGGCTTGGATACCTGTCAGAATTGACGAAGTCAAGCGAAAGTAATTGTAAATAATAAAGTAGCTGACAATCATGTTATTATCGATCGACTAGCGTATTGTTAAGTGTCGATTCCTCACTTGGAGTGTAAAATCGTACTTGAAGCGAGCCTTTAGCGTTAGGAATTTACTTGTTTCGTATTTGTGCCTGAAATCAGTCAATCATCGTGTTGTGACACGCAGCAAAAATCGCACGCGTAAAGAGGGTCTAAGGACACCCGCGGTTGTGCCGACGGCTTGGTTGATTTCGACGCTTGACAATTTTTCCAAGGAAAAATTCTCGAAAGTCGGACTGAGGGAGATTAGATCTCAACTGAAAGAATTTTCTTCCCAATCCGGAAGTAGAGATGTTTTATCATCTATTACTGGCTCTCGGTAATAAAGTTTTGGACGTTCGGCCTCTAGTTGGCGATTTGTTTTTCTTTTTTCTTTTTCACAGGTCGTAGCTGTAGCTACAGAGAGCAACGTGAAGAGGCGGAAGAAAAGTTGAGTTAACCATTGTCGAAAATCAACCGACGTCGGAACGCCCGGGGTTCCGCAGTGTCTTTTATTTCGTACCCAACGAAACATTCTAGATCGTTGTTCCTCGGTCACTGTGTATGTTATTGGTGACTGGCAAAGCCTCAAGTTTTTACCGTAACCAAAATGAATTTTGCGTTGGACACTGTTTCCTAGCTCTCGGAGTGTATTATAGATTACGTATGTACGTGCCTGCGAGAAAAAAGAAACACTTGGCGACACAGAGCCACAAAAATACAAAGTCAACACATACACACAAACACACGATTGCACACGCAATCCCACGTTCGTTACAATCCGTAGCCTTTAAACGCTCGCATCGCACCTTTTTACCGCTAAAGTGTATACATCGCGGAACAAGTTCATGGCATAATTACTGTGTAATGTCACTGTCGCTTTGTTCCTAGCATAATCGAAGCGCATAATCCCGGCAACGCGCAGCTTTAATATTCTAGAAAGCTGAGCGGAGTGCGTATTAATTAATTATTGCGGTCGCGCGGCGAACATTGTGATAGCTACGTAGTTGCGAATCGTCGTCGCGCAGCGATAACAAATTGTGATCCGAGATTTATACTCTTAATCCGTAAGTCGTAGCACATGGAGGAATTACAGATCAATATCATTTTAATACGTCCCGCATTGTCCCCTTGGTGTTGTCGATCACTTGCAAACCGCGGTTTAGAAAACGCAAACCGCACATGTGAATCATTTTTCACATATCATATATACAACGCTAGATTGTAAAATTTGTCATTGTTTAATTTCAAATAAGATCAAAGACGCGTTTTATTTTTAGAAAGCGAGCCGCTTTTTGACATACTCGAAAGCTAAGATTATTTCCTGTTCTATTTCGCAACTCTCGTTCGCTCGAAGCAAAACGTTTCATAAGTCATTCATTCATTTTTAATTAGCTCCACTGTGAAAATTGGATAGCGTATCTTCTGTATCGAGATGTTGTACTTGGTTTCAGAAATTCGCGCATTTGTGTAACCCGACTGAATGGTATTTTTACCTATATGTACGCTTTCATTATAAAAATTGCGAGGTAGATCTCCGATAAAGTGCACAGTGCGCGCGCGTAGGAGAGTTAATACGATTCCTATCAAGAACGATAGTCCCAGTTTATCCCGGGGCGATCTTTGTTGCGCGAACTATGCGTCTACCTATGTTTGTTCCTAGCCAAATATTTTCCACTTTGATCGCCAACGAGAGGGTGAATTTTTCAGATAATTTTACAGCAATTTGTTGGAATATTTCAAAAGGAAGATATCTCTTTTAGCAATTATTATCGTCGCAACGTGTGCGCGGCCTCGGCTACCGTGCAGTGATCATTTCTGCAAGTGTCTAGAAGCTCTCTCTCTCGCGAGAAAAGTGAAATTCGAGTGAAACGAAGAATGCTGCCACAATTACCTGCGTGGTTTCGAAGGTACACGCGTACAACAAAACACACACACACACAACATATATACAAATGCGTACACGCTCTCTGTCTCTCAGGTATGTACGCGCGTCGCATACGTACTGGTCATTATTCGTTTGCACGCATGTCCTTTCCACGCACCTCTCGTGCCCCCGACCCCCGTCTGGAGCGGGTCGTTTTCGTTAATTTTTTTTTGCGATAATACGTCTTCGGTTATCGTTTCACGTAGTCGACAGTAAGACTTTTCCTATATTTTAAGTTGTTAACTTTGTGTACAAGGATATGTTTTTGCGCCGCTGCGACGCGTCCGGTGGTTTCCAGTATATAAATTAATTAATCCTGGCATTATGAGGGGAAAGTGCGCTTTGTAACCGAACCGTTATTAATGTCAGAATTTTTACTAACTTATTATGATACTACGGATTGGAGAGAGAGAGAGAGAGAATCATTCAATAATCTCTTCAATTTACTCTCTAAACGTCAATCGGTGCATTATTTTACTGAAGACAGTTATAAGTATAGCACTAAATTATTCAGTGCTATACTTATAACTGCGATTCAATGAATATTCATTGTTTCCAGTGATAATCCACTGACTGGCTTTTAGAGAGTATTTCTTCGCAGATTTTAAATAACGGGCGATTTAATATACCGCAGAAAATGTATTTTTATATTGCAACTTATAACTCGGTGAAATATATTATGGATCGTGTTTCAATATTCTGATATTCTGACGTTATAAAAAGTATCTTGAATCTGCTAGCTTTAATTCTCTCTGCGAATGTTTGAGGCATTTAGTTTCGAGGAAAGCCGCGATCGATCGATGAGGCATTTTTCTCATCGCGTTTGACTCTATCACGTGACTGCCGCTCGCATTTATGCACATTGCGCGTTTCTTTCTTATTTCGTACTTTACCGTGTACAAACTTTACATTTTTATCGTTGACATTATTATGCATTATGCTTGCACGACGACGTTTCAGCGTCGGTGGCGCTTTTGCCCCTTTTATTGCAGAATATTTTACCGAAGGGTTCGGTGCAAGGAGCCCATGATACGTAAAACGCATTTGTAGATTGACGACTTGACGTTTTAAAGTCGACTTGTGTGAATTATGGACTTGCCATATTTCCGCACATGAACTCTTTCATTTGCTCTTGACACGCGCTCGCCCGTGTCTTTCCCGAGTTTTTCACGGATGGTTCGCAGCGGCTAATCGCCTCGGCGTTTGTATCGCCGTAAAATGCGCATTGTTACGAAAATAAAAGTACACATACAGACATACTCGCACACATACACGCACACACACACACACACGCAGGCAAGACAGATACACGTACACACATCCGTCTGCTCCGGTTTACGTAAGTTTATGCTAAGTTCTTAGGATATTAACGTGGCTTCTCATTTTATTTAAGCGACAATGCAAAGTTTGATCTCTTACTCGTACATACATCATTATGAATATAAATATTATAAATAAATACACATACATGGATAATCCGCATAATTATGATTACGCGAGGAATCACGCTCGTTGCGTCCCCCTCCCTCCCGCCCGCCCTTCCCTTTCACCCCCCCGCATCCTCTTCGCGAGTGGCGAATTCTTTCGATGGACGAGAGGACGAGGTGCGTCGTCGCGCGTGCCTCCTCTCCACGTGGGGAACACACCGCATGTTATACATATATAAATATATATAAGGAACGAAAGAAGGCAAATATACAAATATAGGACGCGCGATTCGCGCCCTCGTCCCACGTGTAAAGTTACACCGTCATTTATCCTCCCCCCCCCCCTCGTCCCTCCCCCCACCACCGCCCGCAAACAATTGTAAACGCGTTCTCGCCGCGAGTCACGAAAGCGCGAATATGATTTTTTAAAGAACTGCTCCGACTTGATTAAGAAACGAAATAAACGCTGCTTATGACAGTTAAAACGGTTGTACACTTGTGCTTTTTCCTCAATTCCCGTCCCGACTCCGCTTCCTCGGCTCCCGAAACGGAGTCAAGAATGGTTTGGCCTCGAAAGTAAAGTGGTTTCTGTCAAGATTTCTGCTGAAATTAGAGGAGATTATCCCACGAAAGGGCCGAAGAACCAACCTAGAATTGACCCAGATTCATTTGCATAGCAAAAAGTGTCGGCCGGAGGCAAGAATGAGGTAGGTAAGTGCGCAATTTGTAAGATCCACTCTGAATATGCAGTCGTATCTAAAAGAGATCTTGCAAATTGTGGGCTCGACTCGCCCGCGCATTACAATTCTTGGAATCAATATTTTATTCGCGCGTATCGAGAGAATCTCTCTCGATTTTCATTCTTCCTCCTACATAATCTGATCGCGCGATATTCAGAAAAGCATTGTTAACGGTGTTACATCTTTTCGACAACGGGCGAGAAGCTATGTCGGAACATTTCGCTCGCCGAACACGCACGCGAGCGCATATTAATCACGCTAAGACGCGCACCGCCAGGTGCGCCCGACACCGCGACATTAAATAATCAACGAGCGCGCGTAAAGTTGCTGTATCGATGACATCTTGAGATATGAGGGCGACCGGCGAACCCAACGCCTCGGGTATTAAATCTGAAAGCATCGTCTTCGGCGGAAATTTCCATCCGACAAGCGGACGCGCGGGCGAATTTATCTCTCTGTCTCTCGGTGGAAAAAGAAGAACGGGATCGTATATCGAGCGTGAAGGATGGCCGAGAAGAAATCGGCCGGTTTTCTCTTCTCTCTTTTCTCCTGGACGTTATTGTGCGTCCGAGTGTTGCTCGACAGAGCTGCAAACTGCAGCGAAGGAGAGACCCACGGCACCGGAATGGCCCCGATGATCCTTGACATTCGTCACTCGGATCCTATCGGCTCGGTGCCCTCCGCTCTCCCTCGAGGCCCGTCGTCTCAAACCCCAAGGTGGACCCGAATCGAAACGCTCCCCTCGTACCACCCATTCGAGTGCACACAGCCGCATAATAATTACGGACACGAGACGTCACGCGTGGGTGATTCTCCGGAGACGGGTACTGAATTATATCGGGGTCGAACGTCACTTTCGACGAGGGGGAATTTTGTATTTTACAACCATGTCCAGTCAATCAATGCCGCCCCGATAGGAAAATGTTTCCAAATATTGCGTAATAATTGCATCGTCCATGAGGAGGAGATTTCACAACGGTTGGCATTAAGGTGATTCGCCAAAGCGCGGCCGTTTACCTGGCGTGCTATTTAGAAATACATCGTGCAAATATTTTCTATCAATACGAATCAAATTTGATGGAAGGTCTCCATTTCTGCATATGTTGCTCGAAATATGTAACGCATAATTCCAGCATTCCAAGCTTCGTCCAGATTTCGTCACATAATGTTTTTAATATTTTTCTATCGGGGGCGGAGTATCGCCCTCTCGGCGAACGCGCGAGGAATATTCGATTCGCTCAATTATCCAGCGCTGTTTTACATGGGACGGAGTGACTACGTAAACGCTTGGCTCTCTAAAAGTCAATCAGTGGATTATCAAACAGTGAATATTCACTGATTCACAGTTATAATGCACTGATTGACTTTTAGAGAGCGACGCGCTTTACACACGCGTACGTTCTGATATTACGGAGGGGGGGAGCGGAGGGGGGGAAATATATATTCTGAGCGGATTGATGTCCGTGAGCAAAGCCTCGTACGTAGGTACGAATTTAGGGCAATTCAATTATGCCACGTCCGGTAAATGAGAGTAAGCCATTAAGTATACTTGACTGATACGTATCGGGCGGACGGACGGACGGATATGTATCATCCATGTCTATTTATTGATTACACCTTCCGGTGAAAACGGGACATTGCGCAATGTCGTCGATGTCTGACCGCTTCGTGTGACGATGCGCGCCCGATAATACGCGGTTACCGTTTGATAAAGCGCTTATCGGCTGCGTCGCGATCATTAGTACACACCACGAGCTTTTATATCGTAATTTTATCGCGACGCGTGTTAATTTCCCTGATTCATCTGAGCGTACATAACAATAAACAGTACGACGACTTTGCGACGACTAAAGTGGAAAAGGATAAGAGCCTAGTCGCGAGAGAGATAGATGAGAGATAGGCGCGAGAGACAAGTGAGGACATTCACGTGCGTCACGTTTTCATGGAAAGATATACGCCCCGCGCGGTGGGAGCAGCTTCGCAAAAGAAATATGCGTTCTGTTTTCATTAATACTAAATATAGAGGGAAACAGCGGAAAAGTAGGACGCGCATCGCGGTCATACAGTTCTTTACAGGAATATCTGGTTGGCGAGTGGGGTTGATCGCCCTCGGACGAAATAGCAGCCGAGCGGCGGTCCAAGCGCGTGCCTCGAAAATTCCGAGCGATAAGACTCATACTAATTATAAGCACGGCTATCCCCTGTCATCGGAGACGAGAGCCGACGTCCCACGTTACAGATAATTATAATCCCGGCGCTGGTTTTTCAACGTGACTGATCGATATTCCCCAAGCGTGTGTTACGACATTCCCGGTTAATTCTGCCTATCGTTATTGTCTATTAATATAATGCTCGGCTCGAATAACTCGATATAGCACTCGACTTGCGTCAATATTGCACTATTTTCAGGCGCGATGTATATCCCCTAAATGTACCCCCCTTTCCGCAATTGCCCGCTCGACGTCGCTTGATTAAGCTCGGCCTATCAATTAACCCTCGCACATTATTACTCTTGAGTTTGCCACCGGGTATTTGTTACAGCCCCTTAAGTCATTCGCGCACACTTCGATTCTATCAGATTGCGATCTTAGATTATGACGTGCCAAATTTAACGGAGCTTTACCTCGGGGAAGAGAGAGAGGGAGAAGGGGGGGGGGAGAGAGAGAGAGAGAGAGAGAGAGAGAGAGAGAGAGAGAGAGAGAGAGAGAGAGAGAGAGAGAGAGAGAGACAGACTGGTTTTAATTGCTGGAATGTGTCGGAACACGATAATCAGCGTATAACGTTCTCATCTCGCGGATTAATTAATTCAGTGCTATCTCGTCGCAATCGAAAATAGAAAACGATGGAAGTCAATTCTATTCAGATTCCATACGGCCGAAGCACACTGCCGGAATCGTGTCCGGGGGAATTTAATGCCGAGTCTAGAGCGCCGATATATCGGATCTCTGCAAATGACCTGGTTCGCTGCAAAGGTTGCAAGGGTCAATTAATCACAATATCACCGTCATCCGCTTCGCGCTACCCCCCCGCGGTACGTACCGGCAGCCCCGCTTCTAAACGCTCTCATTCATCACCGGCACCTGATATCGGCTATTTTCGAACACGCAAGCGAAACCCGACACATTTTCCTGCATTATTTAACTTCGATTAAGCGCGCGGGACGCCGTTTATCCGCGCACTCGATCCGCTTTTTGCTCGCGCGCGATGAAAGATGCATCCGCGATGCATCGACGGTGAGGAAGATGAATTCGCCATCTCAGACATGATCAGGGACGACGTGCAACATCTTAATCGAATAACATCGACATTTCTTGCCGCTATAAATAAGCTTGCCAAGTGAAATTTGAATATTAGACTCCTCGGGGTGTTTTACACTTGTTCCCGTCATACTTGATCGACAACGAAGACGAGATCGAAGATATGAGCGTTTCAATTTGTGGCAAATTAAGGCAAACAGCATCGGTTAAATTTAGGTATCAGAAACGTGTTCACTATCATCTAAAAGATATTATATTCAATATAATCGTGTATCTGCCCTTTTTGTATTTCGTTGAATCAGAATTTTGCCAGCGCCCACGGCGCACTTTTCGCGTTTAACCCGTAACGTCCTTCAAGTCCGATCTAGAAACATTTTATTTTGTAGCCGACAAACACTACGTTTAGAAAGTTCGTGCAAGCAGACAAATCGGACATTGTCGGCAAATCTTTTAAGCCCGTATCAGACTACCGATTGGGGTTGAGATTAGATTGAAATTTGACCAATCAAAGTAAAGTTTACCAATCCTAAGTTTAGTGACTTTTACTCTAATTGGTGAAATTTCAATCTAATTTCAATCTCAATCCGCGGTCTGATACGGGCGTTAAGCACACTGACTTGCTTTCACAAAATAGAACGTTTCTACTCGCAAAGAGTCACATGGATCAGGCTTCAAGGGGGGAAACGCTGCGAGCGGAGAACAAGCGTACAAATGACGAGCGCACGTGAGCGAGGCGCGAATTTTTCGGACGCACGAGACCGGCGTGACCGCTCGCTCGTGTCTCTGCCTCCACCAGACAACACGTCGCGACGGGAGGGCAAATGTGGGGCAGATCGAAACTGCAATTATCCGACATTGACTATCTTTTCACCAGGGGTCGGGGTATTTTTAATCCCCCGCTGGCCGGGGGGGGGGGGGAGCGACGGCGACGGCGAGCTTGACGTTAAGCGGGCTAGAGACGCGGATGATTTGCTCCGGCGGGTATAACATACGTATACTTTGTCAATAGCACGGGACGCGCCGCCGCTCAGATGATCGATCGGTCACCGCCTTCCT
>NW_011967188.1:545825-559224 GCF_000949405.1 Vollenhovia emeryi
CCCCCCCCGCGCGGTGATCGATCGCCGTCTGGCCTTGAGATCACTCGTCCGCGACGCGGAATATCGATAATTTTAGTTGCACACAATGCTGCCCCATTAAATTATTGCCCGGGGGCGCGAGAGAGGTAGGATCGTCCTCTCGAGGAAGAGTCGGACGAGTTATGCAATAAATCAGGGACTGTGTGCACCGCGAAAAGGATACGCGACGTGTAAAACGTACATATGTATTTCATTAGAAACCGTGTAATTTTATTTGCCAGCGTAATTGCTGCACGTCTCTTTTTGCAATGCATTGGGTCGACGTTCAGTTGCGATTAATATCTTATCAGAGGATCATAAAGACGACGATATAGTAACACGGTGTAACGATACAGTAATCGTGAGAAACGCGACGTGAAAAACATTACGAAACACTAGTCACAAAGATAGTCTGTTAAAGGGCCTGTCCACATTTCCACCGACAAACGTCACCCAGGATAAATGTAAGAGACAGGGGGGAGTATAATCGTTTATTGTAAGTCACTGACGACTTATATCGGATCAGCGGCGTAGCTTTTCCCTTTAGAAGTATCTTCCCATTCCTCTACGTGCAGTACGTCTTTATTCGTGCAATACTGCTTTACTTCATACCTCGTTTTATATGCAATAATATCAAATTTATGAATATATAAAAACAGAATTTTATGCACTCACACACGCCCACGTACATTTTATTGTACATTTTCTCCTTTGTACTATTATTATCCCGCGGTTAGCACTATGTAATAAAAAAAATCAAAAATTAAATAAAAAAAATTAAAACAGATATTAAAAATAAGTTGCACGTGCACTGAGAAAAAATGTCCGATTAAATATAATCGGATAATCCACGATTACATAATAACAAACGAAGGGAGAGTTTGCTTGTTGTCACCAGTAATGATTAAAAATTGAGACGGGAAACTTATAGTCAACTATAGTTATTTAATTAGTTTATTACACACAACGTTTCGACCCTATTCTTTTGGGCTACTTAATTGGTTTAGCCGATGAAAATTTTTCTCAGTGTGGGGGATGAGCCGCCTTCTAATTTTATAGTTTTTTGATTATTAACTGCAAGCATTACCGCCAATCATCGACGAACAAAGTGCCGTCGATACAATAAAGAGATATAAATACAGGGAACGTGTGTGTGTTGCACGTGCATGCGCCGCATCCCTTCGCAACTATAATGCGCCTCTGGCCGCTGGCCGTTCTTCGTGCGCGAGTTACGAGGAGAGCAGCCAGGCCGAACAATGATCCCGAAGTGTCCCCGCGCTCGTTCGTTTAAACCGGTCTTTAAGAGGCAAGCGAGGAGATCGAACCCGTGTCACTGTACCGCCTGTTTACCGTGCCGAGTCACTTTATTTTCGGTCCGCGCGAATTCAATGGCAAGCGACGCTGGCGGCCTGCCAGCGGCGCGGCGCCGCGACGCTACTTCGATCGCGGGCCCTTCGACAGTCTCGCTCGTTGATTTAACGACACATCCAAGACTCTCGGTAAAAGTCGACGTCGGACGCTGTAGCCGAGAATATTTGTCGCCTAGAGCGGCAGCAATTAAACGGTTAATAAAAAATCATTAATGAGACTCGATAAGATCTAATCAGTTTGATCTCCGGCACGGAAGATGATAACAAATTGCCTGCCATGATGTGGCTAAATAACGCAAATTTTTTAAGATTCGTTAGCGAGATTAAAGCATAAAAAATTAATTAATTAAAAGATTAAAATTTGCATTATTTATATGTACGAAACAATATATTGAATTGTGATAATATTAACTGTGTTATTTATTAAATTACATATTATGTATTAAAGTTATATATTAAAAATTTATATAGGGTGCCAAATTCGGATCAGATACCAAATGCGGATCAACAATTCGATGAGTCGCTAATAAGCGACATAAAAAAACGTCGATGCGTTTTACGATATCGATAATATAGCGTGAAGTTGTAAATATATAAAAGAGCAAAATTTTAGTGAATTTAAAATGTCGCTTATTAGCGACTCGTCAATTTTTGATCCACATTTGGTATCTGATCCGAATTTGGTCACCTTTTTACCCTATATATTAATATTATAATATCAATATTAAATGCGTGCATGGATAACGAACTGGATTGGTTATAAAACATATATATTTTTAATGTTAATTTAGTCTTGACGACTAACATTCTTGTGTTAATTAATTCTGTTTCAATGTAGCTGTTAAAATGAGAACGTTAAACGAGATTTTGAGATTTTCCAATACTTTAAGTAATCATCTGATAATGAAGATCTATGTACAATCGTTTTATATCTTGTGCTCGAAAATTTATCAATTTGTGCAGTGGCGAATATGTCGCGTTATTATTATAACATTATATATTATTTAATATAATCATATAGAGGAAAGTCCTCTATTATTCCTCTATTAGAAAGTCTTCTGAGACAAGCTCTTAATATCAAACAGCAGGGCTTTTACTAAATTAATAGGCATCATTTATTGGTTTCATTATGAATTTATTGCCTTTAGAGTGAAATCTGTTTAATTCATTGTTAGATCGTGTAATCGTTGTGAATAAAGATCCGTGATTAAATTTTCATGTTGGAAACCTGCTATCTCATATTTATTATAGAAACTATTATAGAACTCATATTTATTATAGAAATTATTATAGAAACCTCCCAGTGAGAGATGATTCGTCGATCGACGAATAATTTCTCGCTGGGCTATCTCATCATAGAGAACTTTCCCCTATATATAATCATATATATAATATATTATTATAGCAGGATACAATCACATTGCAATAAAAAAATAGAAAAATGCCTAGATACCATGAGAATATTGTGGTAATCATCAGCGACAAAACAGAATCAAAGGGTGCGTTCAGCAGGAAAAGCTGCTTTGCAACAGTTGTAAAATTCGTAAATTCGATTGGAGTATGCTCTTAAATTCTACCGTAATGAAGAGCTCAGTCAGATTCAAGAGTTTTACAACAGTTACAAAGCAGCTTTTTTCCGCCGAACGCGGCCAAAGATCCAGAATTCTGAATAAATGATCACTATTGGTCCAAGGAAGAACTTGGGCACGTTTGACCGAAACTCGTCGGGTCGAATTTACGAAATACTCCCGCGGTTTCTTCGCGTTTTGGCGCGTCCCGCCGTTCGAGAATCACGTAAGTCGATACACCGTGTCGAGATATCGAAGCTGCACTTCCTGCACTTGAACGAGGGGAGGGAAAGAGCAGAAGATATAAAAAAAAGGTGCAGCCTTCGTTCTCTCTTTTCTTCTACGTGAGGTCGCGTCTCTTCCCTCGTCTTTTACCCTCGACGCTTCTTATCGTCGTTTCCCCCCGCGACCGCGAGCCTTCCGCGAGGGCGCTAGTGCACGGCAAAGGCAGCACAGCTGTTTCACAATCGCGCCAAATCGGGGGGGACTACCCGTTGCGAGCCGATTCAAATTCTGACGCTGCACACCTCGACTCCAATAAAATCTAAATGTGCCCGTTATTCGTCGTTTAAATTCAGTTAAAACGTGCCATTATCCGCAACTTGACACAATCCGCGTGAAAGTATCGAGTGAGACGACGTGCTCCGATCGCGAAAGTACGACTTCGGGAAATTCTCGTTCGTAAATACCACGTCGCAATCTCTGCGTTTATTTCTGTATAACCTCCGTGATGTTTCCAAATAAAGCTTTTTTAACATTGATAAGTTTTGTCAACTTTTTATATTACCTTCAGCAGAGTTCGATTGTGTAATTTTAACTAAGTGGCTTCATCTCGACCTTCCTCAAACTGTTTACCGTTTAAAAATGTGTACATAATATGTGTTAAAAATGTACATTTGTCTAAAGACGCGTTCGAGAACATCAACACGAGTGCTCCAGGGTATCATTTTATCCCAGATAGCGTGTTTAAAAGACATCTTTAAGACGGCATTATGTTGTTTTTTTAGACATGCACATCTAAATCTTTATGATGTCTTTTAGATATGCATCGCTATCTGGAATCCTTGATTGATATTCGGTGAACAACTAGGATAAATTGATGCGTTGGGGCACTCGGGTGATGTTTCCGAAAGCAGCTCAAACGTGAATTTCGCAATTTGTGAAGTTCAATTCTACAGGTCTATTAAATTCAAACGACCATGCAGGTTAATCATTTCTGCGATTGTCTTTGATTAACTGTGCAGTTGATTGTTGCTTTTCACACACCTGTTGAACTGATACGAGCACGTATATGATACAATTATAAGTCTATTTCACATCTTTTGTTTAGGCCAAATATGCCACTCGATACAACAATGAAGGACCGTACGCTTCCTGCCAACATACATTCCTAAAAACTGGCGAGATCCGGGGGAATCGTGGATTTAGCTCCAAGATGATTTGGCTTTTGTTACTTGCTATTCATGAAATATCCGCCAGCAATGGCAACGCGATCTTAAGAGACTTGGGAGAAAAGGAATACTCCCTGATAAAAGGTGAGAAGCTAAAAGAAGCTAAAAAGTAAGAGCTGATAAGCAGTAGCTAGCAAGAAACCCTTCTTTTCAGCAAAATCATCGCTACCGCAACATGGAAAGTGCTGGCATGTCGCGCTCCAAGCGTTGGAGGGCAATTGTGAAAAGTTGAACGATCAGGAGCACTCGCTTCTCGCCTTGCGCCTAGCCAATTGTTTCTTGGAGGATTCCGGTCACGCGATCTACAACTGCCATCTCAGCGAGACGGAAGACGAGCGTCGGTAAAACAATGTTTTTTTTACTACTTTTCTACATTTCCTACTCGATCCTGTGATAATCTACCGATATCTGCTTCGCAGGAAATGCATCGGCGGCATGGCAGACCGAGCGTTCAGCGTTTACAATGAATTCTACACTCACGCGACTCACATCTGTTTCTTTTTGAATCATGAAGCTTGGCAGGCCGAAGTTGATAACACTATAAAGTTGTACGTATAATGCCCTGGACACGTGTGTCATGGAGATATTCGAAATGGATTCTGATCGGAATTATTTTGTTTTTCTCGTAGAAAATGCAATAGAGATCTAGGAAATAATTTATTTCGATCGAAATCTATTCTGAAAATTTCCACGACACGTATCCTGTGTAATCTTTGCATATTGTAAAATACAGAGTTGGGAAGTAACTCGTTACTTGTAACTTACAGTTAAATTTTTTCGATAAATAGTAACTAATTTGATAGTTACATTAATAATTACTTTATATATATTTTAAACGTCCACAGATCGCATTAGGCCTTGCATTTGCACATAAACTCCTTTGTCGACACTTTAAAATTCAAATGCAGATTTGATATTTTTATTTTTATTGCAAGAAAGTAACTGCCAAGTAACGATTCGTTACTTTTTGAGTAACTAACTGTGACGCGTTACTTTTCAGAATTGGCAAATTGTAACTGTAACTAGTTACATTTTCAGCGAAAAAAACTGTAACTGTAACTAGATACATTTATAAAGTAACTTTCCCAACTGTGGTAAAATACAAGAGCACTCACGTATCTCTTCATATATTGTAATATAGATTGTTTCACGTGACTTCCCGGATGAAGGCTCAATTGCTAGAAGCGTCGGAGATGCAAGGTGTAATATTGAATAGTCAGAAGGAGGGCTTGCGTATTCAAAACGAGCTTTTAGACCACGGCAAAGAACTCGAGACTGTACTACAAACTTCGTCCGAGACGGTTAACACTATGGTGTCAGATTTCAAGTAAATTCACAATGATTTGTGTGACGTTTAAGAATCTAGTCAAGTGGTAATTATATCGTGACTGTCGAAACTCTTGAATTCTAGAGAATCTGCCAAAGATCAGAAAGAGTTGCTTTACGAGATCTTCTCATATGTACGCACCTTCCAAAGCTGGATTATTGGAGAAGTGTCTTGGTTTCAATCTATCATTTTTTATACCGTCAGCTGTATTCTATGCGCGTTATTCAGTTCTTCCAGAAGAACGGTTGATGCAAGAGTTACGCTCTTCGGCATCCTAAGTTTAAATATCGTGGCCGAGAGAATACTAGTTCAATATTATGACAAAATTATTTCTCAGTCTCCGGATGATAAGGTAATAGTATTACAAATTTTTCAAACGATTTTTTTTCGCCAAAAAGCGCTACACCGGGTTCTCTTACAGACGCATCTGCTAAGTACAACGTGGTTGTACAGAAAAATTGCCTTGATACTTTGTGCTATAACATTATTCTGTACATATTACTATTATAAAGACGGACAGTTAGAGAATTATAAGACTTTACGAAGAATTGAACAGCAATTGGACGTCATACAGAAAACTACAACTATTTCCCAAGCTATTTCCAGCAACATCGAACCAATTCGTATGTATTAAGTCATATAATTTTACGATACGATCAAACTCTTGCATAATAGATCGTATCACATTTAGGTTACTCAAAACGGCTCGCATTGAAACGTATGCACACGATTTCTGACAAACTCGAGGACGCCGTCGATAATAAGAACAGGAAATAATTATTTTAAGTTAAAAAAACTTATCCCCTCTGTACATATTTTATACAATTGTACAAACTGAAATAAAACTATTTACAGAAACATTTTCTCTGCATTTGTATTAAGTATGGTAACAATTAAATAGTTTTACAATGCATAATGATGCACTGATGCAGCATTACAGAAGGACGCTATACTGTTGGATAGCTTCGTAGAAGATATGTGACTTGCTTATGTGTAAGGTTCTTACTCATTGGTACAGGTACCACTTGATCTTTTATGCTTTTTTCATGCTGCATATTATCTCTGTAACTCTTGAAGCATTTATTTAATGCCGTCAATTGTGGAGCACATCTTTTGTCCTCAAACTCGTTTTCCTCGAGGCACGTTAAGAGCAAGGACATTTCATGTAAACACCCCTGTTCTGAGAGTAGAAATGCATTAGATCAATGAAGCACAGAAGTTTCCCAAATACTATATTTTACCGTTAATTAGAATAAATATTGAAATGCTCTATGCAAAATAATGGTTGCAGCCTATGGTCTGCCATATTGTAACGAATGTACCATTAGAATATAATAAAAAAACGAAATTGCTCTTCAAATATACCTGTTATCTTTTGGCCCTTCGAGCTCACAAAATCCTTCAGTTTTAACGGCGCGACAGCCTTAAAAGGTACCTTGTTCGGATTTTGTGGTTGTCTTGCGTTACGAAACACTATCGACGTCAACCTCATCTCTCTGATAATACAATATAAATATGAATTTTATATTTAACGTAGATGTCACAGTGAAAAATGATATAAAATTATTAATTTCTTCAAATGAATGAGGTTAAGATTTTTATCAAGTTCTACGTCAGAGTGACAGAACGTACGATCTTTTATATCGATAAAAAGATACTACTAATGAAAGAATGTAATTTGAATAGTTGTCAACAACTTATACAAGACCTTAATTTCTTTAGCGTAGCACAAAAGTCCGCCAGTGTAACAAACCGTCCCCTTCGAGCTGTACAATTTATGCCCAAAAAATGTATACCAAGCGAGAGTGGTCACTGCTTTTTCAGAGAACGCCCCCTGAGACAGTAGATGTCAACTACGTCCGTTACGCTCGGTAACGGTACATGGTTCGTATCCATGCTATGTCTAATATCCGAACTACAAGTTTGCTCTGTTTATATCGGACAATTAATACGACCGCATTCTGATAAATTAAACTTTGCATTTTCTAGTTATAAATGAAATAATACCTCTCTTTTTTATTTGAATTGAATGTTTATCCGATAAAAACGGATCATCTTGTAGAGGCCCTCCAAATTTTTATCGGCAGTTCTATTTTCTTTACAATAATTGTGTTTTTATATTTTTATAAGTGATTAACTTTTTACAATTTTTGTAATATTGTATACATAAATACAAAAACACAGATAAGGTTACATAGCGAGACTAAAAACATGATATACAAAAATAAAGTACAATTTTTCATTATAACATAAAATTACATATGAACATGTTACATGTGTTTACAATAATATGTACCTAACTCTTACAATGTAAAACATTAATAGAAAATGTTACACAGTACACACAATGTGTTACATATGTGGCTGTGCTTACACTGAGAAAAATGTCCGATTAAATATAATCGGATAATCCAATTACATGATAACAAACGGATATGTCCGATTAAATTGTATATCCGATGAAAAATTTGATCGGTTTTTCAATCAAATTTCATCGGTAATTGCATTTCATCGGATAAATTTCATCGGATATATCCATAATTTAATCGGAAAAAGTAATCGGAAAAATTAACCATCGGACATACTATTTAATTGGTTTATCCGATGAAAATTTTTCTCAGTGTAGAATTGTACAACATTTTTTATTAATGTGCAAACGAAAAATCAAACTGTATAGGCAAATTTATTGATCAATTGTAAACGAAACTATCGATTAAAAGACTATGTGAATCAAATTGAATTAAAATTTTATTCGATAGAAACAAATTGACTTATACAGAGGCCCTCCACCACCCCCGCTGCGTTTAATCGACGGTCCTCTTTACTTTACAGTTTAATTTCTTACATTTTTATTATTTATTTCATTTTTCTTATAACTTACTTTACAATACACATACAATATTATAAAAAAAATAATGACGTTATAAATTTAAAAATAAAATATCCGTACAATACCTACAATATTTCTCTCGACGTTATATTGTATATGAAATATTCGGTATACGTACAATATAACACGAAATTCTTTTTACGTACTTATTATATTAAAGTTATTGTTACTTCGTTAATTTATGTTACCTAATCTTGTAAACTATCGAATTATGTCCCCCTATCCCTGACTATCCGAATTCCTACCTACCCGTATTCCGATTTATAGACCTACCTATCTATTTTCTACCTACCCGTGTTTCAACGTAATAAATCTATAAATCTGTAATTAAACCCGGCGCGATTTTCTAGGGGTTTGACTTGGAGTTTAACGCGCCCGCGGTATTTAATAGGGGTTTCACTCTCGCACATATGCAAGAATGTATGTATATAGAAGCATAACCCACCCGATTTGTAACAAATCAAAAGAAATCAAAGTATACTTCGTACAGCACCTTACTTAGGTACTCCATCAGAATGGTCAATATTGACCACTCACCTCGTCGTATTTAGTCCTTCGTTGGGCCAGATTGGACATACCTTTCGTTGCTCCCGGCCATACAATCTGGTCATCTTGACCAGAGATCAGGAAGGAAGAAAACTCCTTCCATAGTCGGTTATCGTCACCAACAAATATTTCGTACGGTTCGAATATACGAGTGTCGATCGTATCGAAAAATGTACGACCACGAGAAGTTAATTAAAGAAGAAAATTAATTAAAAATTTGTCTATATAAAACTAATCAAATATATTTTTACTTCTGTTATTTATTCAAGAATAGATATAGAATAGATATTATGACTGTCTCTACATGGCTCAATCTTTAAATTCAAAATTCAAGTATATAAGTATATAGAAAGAAACAATTTTCTCCGCGATAAATTTAAATTTATAATATCGATGAAGTTAAACTATTAATAATTTTTGA
This sequence comes from Vollenhovia emeryi, assembly GCF_000949405.1. Taxonomy (NCBI): domain Eukaryota; kingdom Metazoa; phylum Arthropoda; class Insecta; order Hymenoptera; family Formicidae; genus Vollenhovia; species Vollenhovia emeryi. Next base: position 555,417 of record NW_011967188.1, read on the forward strand.
AAATTTTTTGAAGAACTGATCGCGAAAACCGACCGCGAAAATACGAAGATGCGTGTAACTACACCCTCAGAAAGGATTTCTGTTACTGATTGTGAGACAAAAAATATTCTTAACGTATTTATATTTCTCACCTCATTTAGTATAAAAATAAGAAAATATCAAAATAAAATCAATATTTCTTATTCTCCTCTATCGAATTAAAAAAGGATTGACTTACTATATTGAGACAAGAGTAACTTATATAAATGTAAGTTTATATATTCTTACGTTTAAAATAAATTTTCCCTCCATCTTCCAACGCACGAAGTTGGCACCACGATATTCAACAAAAGACGATACATACTATCATTTTATTCTAGATTTTAGAATTTTTTATTTAAGATTAAAATATTCCTTTCTTTGTAATAAACATGATTGGCGATATATCGATCCTATTTTATGATACATTCAAGTGTAATAGCATTGGATCAAGAAATTTTTTCTGTGGGTGTACGCATGTATTTATGCGAGACGCATCTTGACAGTGTATCGCGAGATACATATACAGAAAATGATATACAGAAAACATATACAGAAATGACGTGAGACCTAGAGAAAAGAAACTTTCCGTACGATAGATAGACGGATAAATGAATATTCTAATTAATCAATAATCTCAAATAATGTGTGAAAATAATATAAAGTTTCAGCGTTCTCAACAAAATATTAGTATCTCACGTCATATCGTTTCGTATATAAATTTGTTAATGAAAAATGGATAGACTACAAGGGATTAGCTCGACGAATACATTAATAATATTCGCCATATTTTACGTGAAAATATATGATGTGCTGTAACGTGGCACCCAACCCTCCACAGTAAAAATCGCGATCGATAGGTAGATGAAATGTATAAAAATAAATATGAAATTCTGTTGTACTCTATCCATTTTGGCAACGAATCTACGAGATATACTAATCGATCTACGATCTACATCTACTATCTACGATCTACGAGAAGTAGATTCGTTGCCTTAATAAAAAAGTGTCTGACTCACCACCATTACAATGCGCAGCAGCGGAGTTTAACTATGACGAGTCTGTAACATACAATTAAAAAATTCACATTAGAACAGAGTATTCAAGGAACCCAATCTTCAAGAAAATAATTTTTAAATTATTGAAAATAATGAAAGGAAGATTAGTTTATACGAAATAAAAATACTTACCCTAAAGTTGCTCCACCGGCGCCTGATGCCTCTCCCGGGCCTCCTCCTCCTCTCAGATTGTCCACTGGCACACTCGCGAAAACACACAGATCGTTCGCGCGATTTTACACTCCCGTTTGAAAAGTCTTTGGTTCGATTATTTAAACGGCACTCCCGAACGCGACGAAAATGGAAACTTTATGTTATACGCGCACTTTTGTGCGTATAATTGTTCGAGATATTATTTCCTGGCAAGCGATTGATACGAGGAGCGACGCGAAAACACGCGGAACATCCGTCTCGTTCGGCTGAACCGCGCCGAATGATAAACTGTTTTTGCCCGAAGTGTTAACGTGCTACGTCATTTCTTGGAACCCGCGCTCGATTTTCGACTGTGTTGTTTACGACGCTACGTCATCTCTTTGAATCGACGCTCGGTCTACGGTGCTCGGCGTCACACGATCACGCCGTACGCAAGGTCATTCACGTGGCGACAATAGAATGAATCGGTTACGCCCGCGCCGTTCCGCATAGCGTGTTTTTTCTTGATACGCGCTTGCGAAAATTCGAGAAGAAACCGCAATTGCTCTCTGCGAATAATTAACGATCGATATCATCGCGCGATCGCTGAATCCCCGTGTTTTGCCATCGATGCTCGGTTAACCGGCAAGCCAGATATCTCGCGCAATTCACACATGAGATCTATACATCTTGAAATTACTTCTTGCGATAATTACGAACGACAATTGCTTCTTTAAACGATACTCGTATTCATGCCATACGCCGACTAGAAACTGTAGAATACACTTGCAAAGGGCCAAAATCCATGGTCGAAACGTTGTGTTACAATAAAGGAAGTTTCCTGTAGCCAGTTGTGTTGGATTATTCAACCTAATTGTTAAAAAAGGAATAGCACGATAGAAAAATGAAAAAGTCTTTACTCGATTAGTTAAACGGCACTCCCGAACGCGGCGCGACACGAATCGCCGCGCGCGGTTGCGATTCGTTTAAAGTTTAAACTGGCGAAATAAGAGCGAAATTATTCGCCAGTCCTCGAAAGTTAGTGCTGAAATAAACAAAATCAATTAATAAATGAAGTAAATAAATGTGCTCTCTAAAAGTCAATCGGTGGATTATCACTGAAAACAGTGAATTGATTCCTTATTTTCAGTAATAATCCACCGATTAACTTTCAGAGAGTGTTAGGCCTGGTTTATCATTTTCTGGTTAACTGTTAATATGGAAGTTACTCGACTCTCTATGCTTTTCTATATTATTATCTAAGAAGAGACAGAGAATCGATTAAACTGTGGTCAACAGTTTATTAGAAACTGAAAAATCGGGCCCAAATAGTGCAATGGGTACCTTTGGTTGTCCCGTCTTTAGAGTATGTACTCTCTAAAAATTAATCAGTGCATCATTACTGTAAATCAGTGAATATTCATTGTTTTCAGTGATAATGCACTGATTGATTTTTAGAGAGTAACTCTTCGGGGTACATGAGCCCCTCCACCACGACAAGGTAGTACCCGAGGAGGGGATTATCGACAAAAAGTCGTGCAATTATGTGTATATTTAAAAAAATTAATATCGAGTTAACACAACACACAACTTAGGTTTGCTATTTAAAGCATAACGTGAGAGAGATTTGTCCGAGTTTGATCGTTAAAAAAGGTATTAGCCCTCGTGGATATATCGAAACTAATTACTAATAATTTATATACGTATGTAATATATCCCTTCTGGCACTTCTACTTCAAATTACGCGTAATGTTCTTAATAACAATTCTTAATAACAAGACCAACTATTGTGAAAACACATTTTATATTAAAAATACCGAAAAGCGATTAACAAAACTTCTACATAAGACAAAATGTTGTTTACATGATACATTCTAGCTGGCGTAGTGTTCTATCTAATTCTAGTATATAGTAGACTCATGTACTTAGGCGGAGATTATTAGATAAATTATTGACCCATTTCTAATTTCGCGCACTTTTTCTTTACTGCGCATATTCGGTCAGTCGCTGCACTATTCCTGTCGGTACAACAGATATTTTATCTTCGTTTTACCATTGCAAAAATAGACATATATGTATGTATGGATGTGTTGATTCTTATGTTCGGGACACAATGATATATGATGGCATGGCGTAACAGCATGATTTCACAGATCGCTAACGCGACCGCTCTTTATCTTCTCTCAAAGATGGACGTTAGCCGGCGAGAAAACGCGACCGCGACCGATCAGATGGCGGCAGCGTTTTACTTTAAGCAGAGAGAAGCCTGAGAGATGTCACGGCCCCGTTTTTCGTGATTGGCGAATGCGATACGCCCTCTGTGGACATTGAAAACGTGGACATTGAACTACGTAGCCAATATCCACATTTTGCCAAGTGGGTAACGCAGATTTGCGAAATTTTGGTTGCGTTTCGTGCTATAGTCAGGTCCTATGCGATGCTCTTGTACTTAAGAGGATCCCGTAGCGGGTCTACCGACATCTATGTATTACCGACAGAATTACCATTTTCGTATATACATGAGCACACGGACACACTACTACGATACATCACACCCATACATAAACACGAAAGTTTAATTCTAGCTATACTCTTATTTT
>NW_011967188.1:560394-569970 GCF_000949405.1 Vollenhovia emeryi
TCTTAAGATTATTTTAAGTACAAGATCATTGCATGGGATCTAACCATAGCGCGGGACGGGGCTAAAATTGTGCAAATCTGCGTTACCCACTTAGCAAAATGTGGATATTGGCTACGTAGTTCAATGTCCACGTTTTCAATGTCCACAGAGGGCGTATCGCATTCGCCAATCACGAAAAACGGGGCCGTGACATCTCTCAGGCTTCTCTCTGCTTTAAGTTTCAACCGCATTGCTTTTCTCGCATTCACTTAAAAGGAAGGGGTATCACAATCAGTTACAATCGTCACGAACAATGTTACGAGACAAACGCATAAAATTATTGTTACGTCAGGGTTTGCGCGAACGCCAAGTCCAGTTTTTAACAATCAACACAAATGAAGCAACCCAGAAAACATTTTGCGCGCAAACATCTGGCATTACGACGACGCACTTGGATAGAATTTTGCTTGCGCTGTTGAGCCATTTTTGTACGCGAGTCGATAGATATTTGCGCGCAAAATTATACGTTGATACACGAGCTAGCCACTTGCGTGCGAAAGCACAGACTGAACATATCTTACGGACAAAACTCGGGCAAATCGCATACAAATTTGCATGCGTAAGGCAAGCAAAATTTGCGCGCAAGAATTGTTATGTGGGAACAATTGAAACATTAGTTAGCCCTTTTCGAACGCAATCCTATGCGTACCCATCTTTCCTTTCGTTACTTTGCTACTCCACTTCCTGCCTAATTTGAACGAAATACAGGAAAATTGCGTAGTGACAATTTTATATGTATATTCAGAAGAGGAAATGCGTCTCTCTCTCTCTCTCTCTCTCTCTCTCTCTCTCTCTCTCTCTCTCTCTCTTTCTCTCTCTTTCCCTCTCTCACGTCAAAAAGCAGCTAAAATCAAACGGGCGCCTAATGTTTACGTGCTACTTTTATCGCGCTGATAAAGAAACGCGGAGCGCCGAGAGAAATCGCGAAGATAGGGAACAGCGGCGCTCTTTGGGTGTCGACGAGAACGGAAAGGAGCGAGAAAACGCAGTGCATGTCGCGCGTCCACGCTTAACCTCAAAGTCGCGCGTGACGGTGTCATTTTGGCGGCAAGGCCACGTGTGCGCGTTGCCGGGAAACGGACGACACCACAGACATCTATATTATATGTCTGTGGACGACACGCATTCGGCTGATTCGGCAGTGTTGAAAGGAGGATCGGGGAATTTTGTGCAGGGTAGTGTCAAGGTTCAAGGATGGCGGTGCACCGAAGAAGTGAGTCCATCAGGCCCGGTCTACAATGAGTCGCTAGACTATGTGTCGGTCCTTTTTCTTCCACCTAGAAAGGACAAGGATCGACGTATATTCCGACTTCTGATTAACGACTGACAACTCACTGTAGACCGGACGTCAGAATCGCGTAAATGACGGACGTCTCTCGCGTGCGTGTCGCATTTCGCGTTCTTGCGAAGCGCGAAGAGGATAAAATTAAATCGTACGGGAGAACGAGAGAAAGAGAGAGAGAGAGAGAGAGAGGAGGGGGGGAGGGGGGACGTGTTCCAAAATTAAAATGCGGCGCCGTCGTGAACGTTACGCGGAAGTTCATCGATAATGCATCGTACGATGTTGTTTTTTTCCTCACGCGATCTCGAGCGATCGAGAAAAATTCCATCCGCACCGATAATGACCGAACCAGCGGGTATCGGTACCGTCTGCGATAACGCGCGATAGCGCGAGAGACCTGCGGAATAGTTTCGGAGGATTTCTTTTGCGCAGTTCGTAGATTGAATTCTTTATCTCCGGATATCTTTATGAAGATCGAGACTCAAACATGTTCATTTTATTAGCGTGTGTATCTTCTCTTGTGATAATTATTCGACTAAAGATATTTTCTGCTTAGCATTTAAAATATATTTACAAAATTCGAAGTAATATGCGTTAAAAAAATTAGTTTTGAATTCCGTGATAAATGTATTGCCTTAATTTATGTGTATATAATTTTAAATAATTGTTATGTAATTTATTTATATATGTATCCGTTAAATTGCATACGATACGACTGCAATAAATACGAATTATTTAACACAAGAATCTTAATACAAGAACATTATTGTTTCATGAAACTATTTTTGTTGCTTTTCGATTATCGCTTTGAATATTTTCGGAGAGTTACTACTTTAATTGTATAATTATCTACGGCAGTTGATAGGTTTTGAAAGTCGTGATATCGGGAATGGGGAATTTTAACGCTTAGTGAAAGCAAAATGACGTAAGTTTCTTTCGTGCCGAAATCGAAATTGGAGAACCGCTTGGCCGCTCTAGATTTTGACGTAACTTTATTTACAAAGCGTTTCGTAGCCGTGGTGTAACTCATTCCAGGCGCTGCCTTGAAAAGTAGGTCCATGCCATTAACTCGATGCCGGTGGCACACGGTAAAGCCTGATCTACAATGTGATCTTTGCGTCCAGAAACATTCTGCTTTATATTAAGCAAATCAAAACGCGTAAAAAATTTCTCGACACTGTGTGATTCTACTACAATGTATAGGGTCTAATGTATTTATCAGCTTGCATAAATTTTTTAAACATACGATACATTATGCGCGCCACGCGCGCGTCATTTAGCGCTATCCTTATTTTTACATTTTAGAGTTTTCCATTCTCTTGATAAGCTGGTTAATAGTTAATTCATTTTTTTATTTAATAGCTAATATTATACGCTATAATTTTCTTTTATATTACCTTTTGCCCTCATCCATTCTTACAAAATTGGTAGATATCATTTCAGTGCATTCTGATTATTTGTTCAATATTCACGCCGGTAACATTTCCTTTTTAGAAAGGAATTGGCTACAAAATAGAATGTTTCTAGACGCAAGGAATCATATTGTAGATCAGGCTTGAAGAAACACATATCGCACAAATGCAACGTTTCCACATCCTTCGTCCGTACATGACTTACATTTTAGTTACGCAAGAACGTATATCGGTTAAAGTCGGCGTGTCAGAACGCAATAATTTTAAATATCTTATATCAAGTCTTTTAATATTTTAAATCAATTCTTTTAATTCTTTAAATCAAATCTTTTAAACGAGCGAAATGAATAAACATAAAATTTCAAACGTAATAAATAAACATACATTTTCTCGCCGATTATCTCACGAAGCGATTGTTACATATTTCTATGTTATACTTATTCTATTTTATCTTATACAGGAAATTCGTGTATTTCCGTGTTATGAAATAATGTATACATATGAAATGCATACAACTACATTGTCATACAGCGATAGACGAGGAATGACCGAAATTGTATTGCGGATGAAAGGAAACAGGGCATGTTTAACTAAATTTAAAGTCATTCTGTACTCCTACTATATCACAATAGGTATATCTTATGCGCATTTCAAGTGAGTTAGCAGGTATTTAAATTTCAAAATTCTGTCTCTTACGTCTTACGCTGTTCCGATATCGTGTTTCCAACCGTTTTAACAAAACCCATTACTGTAATCTAAAGAATGTGACGCTATATCTTCCCACTGATTTTAACTGAACTCTTTTGTGATCACTGGGACGTATAAATCATATTTATATTTCTTGCCTTTCGGCTTCTTTGGAATGCTAATGCCCACTAAAAACTAAATAAATAAATAATGAACAAAAAGTATAATATAATTCGGTCATGAAAGGATTAATCTTCAGAGAACATTTATATCGAAAAATAGTTGTAATAAGAGCCAATTTAATTTGAATAATTGTATACGTAGGCAGAAACGTGCCTTTTTAATGGTTGACAAATCTCTTGCATGTCGTCGCTGTTAACTAAATGATTCGTTGCCACAACGCAAAGATGATGTAATTTTGATTGATAAATTATTCATCGGGACAAAATTTTTTCACTTTAGCCGGTATAAATCAGTGTATCTGTTCCCAACGAATCGATCATATTGGACAACGAAATCGCGTTAAGTTGTTAACTTACGAGGAAGATGAAGTAAATATAAGAAATTAAGTAAAGATAAAAATTAATCGATTTTGAAAAAGATCGCGCACGAAATTAAACAATCGAACATCATAAAAGTGGGTTATAGATATCATAAAAGTGTATCGATCGTGAAGATCTGATTATGGATTAGGCTGTCATTAAGGCCATACGATAACGAAGACGATCAGTTGGGAGCTTGTCCTTGAAAATAGAAGCGCGAGAAGGCACCGCAATGATGCCCACTCAAGAGCCGCGCACTCATTGGCACTCCCTACTGATGGCAGTTCATTGCTTTGCCAGTCATCGTTATCATGAGATACATGTATAGCGTGTACACATCACGAGTATCTCCGCACGCATGATTTGCATGGCGTCCACAATTTTTACACGTGCGTTATAAAAATTGAGCAACGTTTCCCTTTAACCGTACAATCTGATAGTAAAAGTTGTTGCTGCTATTTTAACAATTCGTGAACATCCTCCTGCTTCCCGTAATTTTTCCGTGAGAAACATTACATCTTATTTAAGAATTTAAGAAAACTATAACTTAGTTCTTTTAAACGACGATGGATACAGTACACGGAAAGAATTTCCTTTTAAAATTTACCCTGAAATTCGGGCAATCGTGGGACAACATGGCATTTTGAAGAACTTTATATTTTACTTTACAAGTAAAATGTATGGTAAAATTTTAAAAAACTCTCATAAAATTCTTCGAAATGCCGTGTTGTTCGCCGATTACATCATTTTCAGGATAAGTTTAAGAAAAAATTCTTTTCACGCAGATGTATGTATTTTTAAAATACTTTTTGCATTATTCTATCACTTCTATTTTTGCATCATTATGCACATCTCTGACTGTTGTATTTTTATATAAATTATAATATGTATAATACTGACTATAATGATATACAATGTGACGTAGTTGTCGGTCCAGCATTCCTGGAATAATGTCGGATTAGTGTTTTGTTGATTTCCACTCTGGGGAAAAAAACCGTTAGCAACCCATTTTGGGACCCACAATTAGTAATCGAATTATTTGGACTGTTTGTAACTCTACTCTGGGAAAAATTTTAACCGTTTTTTTTTGTAGTTAAGCAACTCAACATTTCGGTTAGTGCCTCTTAAGTGAAAATTATCTTTGCGTTACTGAATATCGACAGAACTAATTGAGAGAATTGATTAGTATTACTTTAAATTCTTGGATATAGATAGAATAGCTAATTGCGATTTTTAGTTACGCGGGGTAAATTCGTAAAAGATTAGAATTACGGACAGTCCAAATAATTCGATCACTAATTGTGATCCCCAAAATGGGTTGCTAGCTGTCTTATTTTTCCCAGAGCATGCGTCGGTGTTTTCAATAGTCTAGGAATAATATTTGCACAATTTGCAAGCGGATTAGCTAAAATTAGTAGCGTTACATTACATACATTAATACACGAGGATGAGATTGACAATGAGTCATCATTATGCAATGCGTCGTATATTCTCCAGGTTATATTGTACATTGCATATCGGATTCGTAGATAAGAGAGTTATCGTTTCATCACGTTGAACAGTGTTCCGCGATTATCAGAATATGATAAAAATCTAAATCTAATTTGCATCTGCATTTGGAATGTTCTGATGTGCACAGAAAAACTAAAATAGAAGTAGAAAAAGGCATCGTTTGCAACAGGCAAATTTTACGTAAAAATACATTGCGTGTGCGGCCATTTAAATATCGATAATGGTATTTAGAGAGAAAAAAATCCCGACTGTTTCAATAATCTAGCTTCAGCCGTACTTTTACATTCAAAACCATTACGTTTGTTATGTTGCTTAATTAATTACTCATTTTAATTGCTAGTTACTTAGCTTCGAGCATTATTTAAGGTTCTTTCACATGATATTCCACCTACACTATGTTGATTTAAATGCACTTGGGATAATGAAGGCAGTGAATTTTTTATTCGTGGAAAACGATCAAAGGATTGGTTTATCTATATTCGAGGGCACTCCACGATTGCCTCGTAAGCGTTTACGTTCGCCTGATTGCACGTGGTATGCGCATGCAAGGCAAAACCGACGCTCAGTCGAGGTTCCGCTGGTGAAGCGGCGAGATTGTCGAAGGAGATCGGCAAGACCCCTGGCACCGATAGCCAGTCCATCACGTGACTTTTTTTGGTGTCTTTCCCGTGCGACTTGTTCGTAAACCATGAAAGCCATGAGTACCTCATCGAGTAAGTTTAAACACAAAACTACGTTTGCACGTCAGATTTCTGTTTCGAAAACTTGCGACTTTAAATACTATGCGACTAACAATCGTACACATACTTATACATATTTTGATCAATGATATTATCTCAGAATATTTTATTCGGCAATAAATTATCGTCAGCAAAATTCATTTTTTTTCTTTTTTGATAAATATGAAAGTTAAAGATTCTATACTTTCTTGAACTTCTAAAATCTTCAATTTATAATTAAATGGTAACTATGTATTACATCAAGTTTTTATTACGTTATTAGTAATAGTATAGTGTGAGAAATATTAAGTGTTCTGTAGGATTAAATGTGAAATGCCTGTAAATAAAATATCTCTGAATATTTTGGCGTATGGCATGCAAAATAATGAAAGAAATAAAATTCCTTTAAATTTTTCGAAGAAGACGTTAATCTTCTTTAATCTTCGTTAATCTTCACATCTCTTATTTTGAAACGTTTTTTTAGGAACAATGAATTAATAATCATTAAAAAATATTCTAAATGTGTTTTTAAAATGGTTTAATGTTGCGAAATCACTGCTTTTGGACGTACGTCGTGTATGATCTTTTTTAATTGAAAATTATTCTTAAGACAGCAGCACACGATGCTTTTTTGCTTGCTGGTTTGTTTGCGTGCACCTTTACTAGCTGGTGAGAACCAATCAGGATGCAGTCTTGACTCATCTGACCCAATCTGACCTATCACGTGGAGTCCTGATTGGCTCTCACTAGCCGGCACTGTAGTTTTTGTGTGAATGCACGCAAGCAAACCAGCAAGCAAACAAGCATCGTATGCCGCTGACTTTACTTAACTTTGTTTTAGTATCCTCGCAGTTATCTTTGAAAGAATTTATATTATTTTTTCCTTTATGCTAAATTATATAAAGGAAAATATAATATTATTTGCTTTTATACACGTTTTTAAGATAAAGATTTTTTTATATTAATTCAATGTATAGATATACAAAAGACACGATAAACAGAGACGTAAGCGCGGTAGACGATTTCGAAGGTTACTCTCGGATTGTATACACTTAGACTGTAGAGATATATCCATTTTATTAGGGTTTTTGCAGAATTATACGTGGCTAGTGGTTCCTGACAGTTTCCTTGCACGCCACGTGAGAATCCAATATTTTCTACACTTGTACGTTAGATGTATGTGTGATAAAAAGTTAAGTTGAGACTGGTTGTATAACACGGCTAATTTCGGTGGTAGGAATTTGCCTCTGCCTGTGAAGTTTATCTGGAATTTCTGTTCTTTATGGCACAAAGGCCGACCTTCAATTGTTAGTCGCTCACTCTTCGAGTGTCCCTCGAACAAAAACACATGCACCGGGCCTTCGTTGCATCTCTCTCAGAAGAGAAAGAACAGTATACAACTCTGTGTAAAACTTGGAAAAACTGTTGGAAACTTAATGTGTTAAACACTGTTTTCGTTGAAAAATCCATGAGTTGTGCACAATGTTGAGTGGTTGAAAAAATCCCAAGAAAGTCGAACTTCCGTTGAAAGCGTCCAGCAGTCTTCAACGAGCAGAAACGAAGTTTCTATCGCTCGTATAAGAGAATTAGGGTCGATTGTTCTAACCTCTTGGTAAGTTAACTAATAGTTAAATCATACGTACATCTTTGTTTTTCCTTTAAATCTGATAAAGATAGACTTGTAAGTTAACTATTAGTCAGCTTACCAAGAGGTTGGAAAAACCGGCTCTTAACATGTAAAAATCCACGATTAACAATGCGTGAAATTGTTACGTATTAATTCTCTTACACGAACAATAGAATCTTCTAGAGACCCTGTAATCAGAGACTGGCCATAAGAGAGTTCGTCAAATTCCTGCGAGTGAGAGAGAAACATAGGCTATCTCATCTATTGAGCGTAGAATCGTAGAAGAGTGAGATAGCCTATGTTTTTCTCTCACTCGCAGGAATTTGACGAACTCTCTTATGGCCAGTCTCTGATTACAGAGCCTCTAGAAACTTCGTTTCTCGTTGAAGGACGTCCAGACCGCAGGTCGCTTTCAACAGAGGTTCTTCTTTAATTCTCTTAAAGCACGCATGCACGATTCGTGAATTCTTCAACGAAAACTATGTTTAACATATCAAAAGTCTCCGGCAGCGGGTTCTCCAAGTCTTATACAAAATTTCATGCACACACAGTGTTCCCCAGATAGCACAAGACACTTCTATGAACATTTTAAGAATATTCTTCAAGAATATTTGGAATATTCCATAGGTCATTCTTATATATTTATCTTATGTTCGTGGAACATGCACTACTATAAATCTTTTTCGAATGTAGATAGAATAATCTATCGGCTATAGCGTGTCGGTTATATATTGTATGATCACAGGTTTCACTGTCTTTCGCATAAGATAAGTATATTACACAATAAACAATGAGCAATACATAAACTCGATGAATATTAAAAAATTATTCTGAACGAATATTCCAAAGACATTCTCGACAAATATTCTAAAAACGTTCTTCTTTGTTATGAATATACGATTTCTAATTGTAATAATCTCTATATAGTTATAGAATATTCGATTGGAATATTCTGAAATTAAGAATATTTGCATTCCAAAAGAATATTCACAGAACTATGTGTGCTATCTGGGTTCTTTCTCTTTTATTTTGCACGCCGAGGGAAATCTGACGTATGTAGGTCCGGTGCACATATTTGTTCATATTTTGAAGGGCGATCAAAGAGTACTGATTAACGATTGAAAGTCCGCTTTTGTGCTATAAAGAGCAGATATTTTAGACAAGACTAAGCGGGGAGCACACTTTTGCATAAGTGCATATATGCATAAGGAAGTTGGTCCATTTCCTTATGCATTTGTTTATGGGCCAATCAATTTTTTTATACATGTGCTTATGCTCTAGCCGAGTATACAACAATTAGCTGAGTATACAACGAGTTTCGATACTTTTTAATTACACCAAGTATATATCTTCTCGTGATTAATTTCCTGCCGCAAAATATCTCTGTATGACCTCAGCAGATTGCAGATTACCATTATTTCATACGGTATATGCATGCGCGTAATACGTACGAAATAGATTACTGAATTTTAATATATGTAATCATTACTGTTTTATAATCAGAAAATATGAAAATATCTTGGCTTTCAGGCTTTCGCGGCTGTTGTCTTCTTTAGTCTTCATGGCTTCCGGATGGTTGCCGCGTCCGTTTGCAGTGTGGTGCCGACGTTTCGCAGGCGTTGCAGTCTGCTTCATCAGGGCTGGGAGACTCTGATACTGTATCAGAGTCTCCCAGCCCTGATGAAGCAGCCTGCAACGCCTGCGAAACGTCGGCACCACACTGCAAACGGACGCGGCAACCATCCGGAAGCCATGA